>NC_045434.1:14860584-14865579 GCF_002776525.5 Piliocolobus tephrosceles
GGAGGAGGAGGAGGAGGAGAAAGAGGAGGAGGAGGAAGAGGAGGGCGAAGGAGGAGGAGGAGCAGCTACAGAAGAAGAACCTCAGCCTCTCCACCTCAGCAGAGATACTGACATCAGTCACAATGTTTCCCGTTCTGTAAAACAGAATTTACTTTGCAATCCTGGACTACTTCGGCTTATTAATTATTTCTTTTCCACTGGACTGTGTGGCCCTGGAGGGTAGACCACATCCTGTCCTACGTTAAATTTTTCCAGGATCCCCAAACACAGCACTGTCCAATCTACAGTGAACCGTAGCACCGGCGCTATTAGTGACTTCAGTGTCACGTGGGTCAGAAACTCACTGCATGGTGAAACTCATTGCACAGTGATGAATAACCTTCAGGTCAGGTTGACTTTTTCTGTGATTTTCATTTTGCACTTTGCTGGAAATAAGTTGTTTCATATTTTTTAAAAAAAGTTAACTTCAAGATATCTTGCATACAACAGGTCTTCATAATTCCATTTTTTGATGGCAATACTTTTTCATGGATAAACTGTTCATCCTTCCTATCCCTTCCATGCACACAACAGGGAATGTACATCTTCTGTTCTTTTGCTTATGTTATAAAAGGAAGTTTGCCAGAGAGAGAAGTCTCAAGAGAGCTCTAAATAGACTGAAGAGAAATGCTGACAGAATGAAAGTGGGCTACAGTCAATACACGTGACCAAGGAGGCACAGATGGTAAGAGGTCACAGAGGTAACAAGTCATGGCAGGTGCAAGTGGTCTAGGATTTTCTTGGGATCACTTTTTACTGCCTCATTCATTTAATACTTTTCTAAACACTTATTGTTATTTCTACTCAATCATGAATGGTTTCTTGTTAAGCAAAGATAGAGAGGCAATGGCATTCCTAGTTGGGATATGGCATCAATTCTTTACCTTACAGTGGACATCTGAGAGAGGGGCTAAATTAATACACTGTACTTAAAAGCTAGAGGAGCCAGCAAACAGCTCCAGTGCCACAGGCGAGAACCTTGCACTTTTTGCAATGAAGTTTCCACTATAAATGGCAGCACAGTGAAAGAAAAATCAGAAATAATAACTTAGGCAAGGGGAACTCATCATGCATTCATCAGTCTGAGGAGATATGTTTGGGAAAGGAGGAAAATGGGCTCAAAACAGCCATACATTGTGGCTTGCCACATGTGTACAAGCTGTACTGTATGCAGAATTGTGAACCTTCATAACAATTTCCAAATCCTAGCATTGCTGTTTCTACTCCATAAATACAAAGACTGAGTTTTTGAGAGTTTAACCAACTTGCTCAAAGTCATACAAATAACAAATTGAGCCCATAATCTTTGCACTCTACCACTCCAGATATATTATATGACACAAAGGACATGGATGCATCAAAAGTCAACTCAAGTCCTAACATTATTTCTTAAGTGCTCTCAGTGAGAGGGTGGTGTTACTGGCTACCTGCAAAAGAAGAACAATGATGTCTTTCCTGTGGTTCCATGTAGCTGATTCTAAGATAGTGAGAATGGAACAAGAGGACATGAGAGAGCAAAAACAATGTTTAGTAATGAACAAAGGACTGTGTAACTCACACACAGAACTGGTTGGTGGAAGGTGGAGCCTAGGGTAACTCTACAGATATCTGGAGGTGGGTCAGCAAAACATCTATCAAGGGTCAGAGAATGTAGGCATAATCTACATGCCTTTGATATTCTTGAAATAGGGTTTGGAGCCACATAGATGAACTTCTATGGTAAATAGTAGGGTCATCAATGAAGAAGATAGAGAAATGTCCCTAAATTGTGACAAACAAACCTGAAACATAACAAATTAGTGGTGACCTTGAAAAGTAGAGTTTCTGTGGCAATAATTAATATCAGTGATATAAGCATAAACTAAATTCTAATAAACTACTTATCTTCCTATTTAACTACTTAATTTAAATAACTCTGAAGGAATCTCTGTTTATAAATAAATATCTAATTGCAGAGATACCAGCTAAGTAAGATAGGATGTCCAATAGCCCAAAGAATGAGTTATATTCTAAAGACATTAATGTAAATATCAGATAAAAGTAGAAATCAAAATTGTACATTATGATTATAAATTACTCAATACATAAGTACATTTTCATTGTAAAAAATTCAAACAACACTGATGCAGCAAATGTCCCCTTGACTACTCACGTCCTCTTCAATTCTAGTTCTCTCCAGAGATTACTGTTAGGAGTTTTCTTTGAATAGTACATCCTGGAGATGACTCCATTTTGAAACATGAAAAGCTCTCCGTTCTTTAAACACAATATTCTACTCTATACAAGCACTGTAACTTATTTTATCCACCCCTCAACGGAAGGACATTTAGAGTATTTCCAATTCTTCACTATTAGAAGCAAGTCAAAGACAGCGTAGCCAGGTGCTCTGAGTCACTGGTAAGAAGAGTATAACAGAATGGGCCATACAAGCTCTGATATTCTTTATGAGTAGCCTTATGCACTACACAAATTTTTGGCTCGAAATACAGCTTATTAGCAGAAAGTTAAAAATAACTCCCCTAAAGCTCTAACAACCCACTAGCTCCTGGCAGATGCCATTCCCAGGGGTAGGTACACACACAGTGCCTGGGTGGTGTGTGTTCAAATGGCAATCATCTGGCTGAAGTGTGCAGTACTGTGTCTTCCAGGTGAGAACTGGCCCCTTGCCCTGATGTAGCTTCCTTTTCCTAAGGAGGTTCTCTTATCTTCCTTGGCCTTTCTTCTGGACATCTCATGTTTGTTTGTGTTTATGATGTTTGTTTACTTAAATAGGAGCTTGCCGGCAGTATAGTAAATGTACCACATAATGACACTTGAGTCAACAATGGGCCACACATATGACAGTGGTCCCATCAGATTAGACTGGACCTGAAAAACTCCCATCACCTAGCAATGTCGTAGCCATGGTAACTTCAGAAGGCAATGCATTACCCAAGTGTCTGTGGTGATGCTGGTGTAAACAAACCTCCTGAGCTGCTATTTGCATAAAAGTATGGCACATACGATTGTAGTGTATGTATATATATCGATAATGATAATAAATGACTGTTACTGGTTTATATAGTGACAATTTTTTACTAACTTTTATCATTATTTTAGATTGTATTCCTTTCCTTCTACAGGACTTGCCTGAAGCTGGTTTGCATTTAACATTTTTTAAAAACAAAAAATATTTAAAACAACAAAATGTCCAATGTAAACCAGCTTCGGGAAAGTCCTTCAGGAGGAATTCAGAAGAAAACACTGTTATCATAGGAAATGACAGCTCCATGCATGCGACTGCCTCCTGAAGACCTTCCAGTGGGGCACATGTGCAGGTGGAAGATCCTGACCGTGTGTAGGCCTAGGCTCGTGTGTGTGTGTGTGTGTGTGTGTGTGTCTTAGCTTTTAACAAAAAAATTTAAAAAGTAAAAAAATCCTGAAAATTTAAAAAACAAAGCTTACCAAATAAGAATATAAAGGAAATATTTTTGTACAGCAGTATAACGTGTTCGTGTTTTAAGTTAAACGTTATCACGAAAGAATCAAAATTAAAACCATTTAAAAGTTTATAAAGTAAACAAGTGACAAACGCTAAGATTAATTTATTATTGAAGAAAGAAAACAATTTTAAATAATTGAACTTAGCCTAAGTGTCCAGTGTCTACAAAGTCTACAGTGGTGAATAGTAACCTCCAAGGCTGTCACATTCACTCACCACTTACTCACCCAGAGCGCCTTCAGTTCCTGCAAGCCCCATTCATGCTACGTGTCTCATACATGTGTCCCATTAAAAAAAATCTTTTATACTGTATTTTTACTGTATCATTTCTAGGTTTGGATATATTTAGATACACAAATACCATGTGCTACACTTGCCTACAGTCTTCAGTACGGTAACATGATATACAAGTTTGTAACCTAGAGCAATATGCTATAGCATTCAGGTTTGTACACCCCATGTTGTTCACACAATGACAAAAATACCTAAGGATGCATTTCGCAGAACGTATCTCCGTCGTTAGGTGACACTTGACTGTACTCTCATTTTCTCTCTTAGCATCTAGGAGTTAGCATATAGTCTTTTATATATAAGGAACTGTTTTTGTTAGATGATTCTTGCTTAATAGGTAGTTTTTCTTTTTAATCTACCTGCTTATTAAGTATGTGTCCAAAATTATACAATCAAAATTCGAATTTTCTAATTTTAAAGTAAGCAATTTGGCCAAATTAAAATTTCTATAATAAATGCTTCCTTTTCTAAGCATTAAACATTTTCAGGGTTCATTCTCTATGATTTTGAAACACATATAATTATTTATTTTGCCCCTCAAACTAGTAAATGAATGATATCCAACTCTAATGGATCCCTGTTGTCTCATTTCTATATGTTTTCTTTTCCCTAGCACTGTTTACTATTTAACTTTGAAATGTGTTGAACCTTTCTTAGCTTGAGAATTTAAATTATGATTATTTGTCCTTATTTTTTCATATTTTTAGAACTGTTTTTCTATCCATTTTAAAAATGTGGATCCCTGCCATGTCCTTTCACACCACCCTCTGCATACTCTCACAGATGAAGATCACCTCATCAAGTCTTGCTTCCTAAAACTGAAATTTCAAAAGAAACATATATGTTACATACAATTACTCGAATTCTTTATACTCCTTTTCTCCATTATCTCTAAGCTGGTGAGTACCTGGTTGACAGCCCAACTTTTGACCTATCACCTTCTGCTGTAGGAGCCTAAGTTTGTCAAAGTGCTAAAAAACAAAAACAAAAACTTGACATTTTTAAGTTATAACTTACTAAATTTTACTAAATACTACAAATCTTACTAAAATTTGCAGTAAGATATTAAATGCTATAGTAGGACAGCATAGGACACAGACCAGGCTTTCTCCTCTCTTTCTCTCCTTCCTTCCTTCCTCTTTCTTTCTTTCTTTCTTTCTTTCTTTCTTTCTTTCTTTCTTTCT
>NC_045434.1:14865589-14973827 GCF_002776525.5 Piliocolobus tephrosceles
CTTTCTTTCTTTCTTTCTTTCTTTCTTTCTTTCTTTCTTTCTTTCTTCCTTTCTTTCTTTCTTCCTTTCTTCTTTCTTTTTCTTTTTTTCTTTCTCTCTCTCTTTCTTTCTTTTGCTAATCATTGTTATTAGGCAGTTCCTTATGAAAATAAATTTTGTAATAATCTCTTTATCATCCCAGATTCCTGCAGACAACATGGCTTGGCTTGTTCAATGGTACCATCTACTGTGCACTGTGATTTTATGTCTTGCTAGGTTACTGTGGGCAGGTAAATGTAGCACAGGAACATGACCCACTACTGGATATGGGTAATAACCACATTGCTTCACGATTTTAGTACAGCTTTCCCCCAATTCCAAGCAGTTGCATTTCAAAAACATAAGAATCCCACCTAAGGCTTTTCCATCCCAAAATGTACTGACACTGCCTTGGTTGCGGGGGTTGCAGATGAAGGGAGACAAAAGGCGATGAGAAAGCAGCTCTTGTGAAAACGTGGATTCGTCCCCTCTCACCAAAGCTAAAATAAACTCATCCTCACTCATCCTCACTGCTCATCCTCCCAGACAGAAACCAAATGGGCTTCTTACTCAGTACTGGCCATCTCTGAGGCAAGATTCCCTTTTAATATTTTCTAACTAAATTACATGAACAGGTTAATTAGAAAAGATTTAAAAAACAACATGCTATCTAATTCTCTAACGGAGTATACTTACAATGTGTTATGACTAGGACCAAAAAAAGGAAATAAAAGAGACTGAAAATGAAGTTTGGGGCTGGGCATGGTGACTCACACATGTAATCCCAGCACTTTGGGAGACTGAGGTGAGAGGGTTTCTTGAGGCCAGGAGTTCAAGACCACCCTAATCAACACAGTGACCTCTGTCTATACAAAAACTAAATCAATGAGCTGGGCATGGTGGCATGTGCCAGCAGTCGCAGCTATTTGGGAGGCTGAGGTGGGAGGATCACTTGAGGCTGGGAGGTTGAGGCTTCAGTGAGCCATGATCATGCACCACTGTACTCCAGCCTAGATGAAAAAAGAGGCTCTGTCTCAAATTAAATAAATCAATAATAAATTTATAAATAAATAGATAAATGAAGCTTTGTTGCCCTTGTGTGAAAGCTGATCACATGAACGGAGTCATTTTTGTCATACCCAACGAAGACAGAATCAATAAGCCAAGGGGAAAAGCACTCAGGGTAAAGAATATTGCTCCAAAAAATATAATTCTCTGCAGGCCTAGCAGCTGACACTGCCTGCAGTAACCTGAAACCAGTTTTGTCTAATGACTAGTGAGACGACCTGCTGTAACTCTCAGACTGGGTTTGCGCATCACCCTCACTTACCAGTTGGAGCTTGCCAGCTCCTCAAAACATCACTGGTGCCAATGAAACTTCTCAAAAAGCAACCCTCAACATTTCTCATTTTATAAAACCTCTAACCTTCTCTTTGTTGTTCAGAGATAGCATTTTCAGTTCACACCGGAGACTCTCTCTTCCAGGTTTGTAAACCAGTATTGCCAATGAAATTCTCTTTTCTGTTATCTAGCCATCCTGGTGGTCCTTTGGATGACACTTGTTTAATCCTGTAACCCATTTGAAAGCAGAGATGTCAATACTGCAATTGCTGATGGTCTCACAAACCTGTTGTTTCCTTCAGCATCCTTTCCTAGGGACTTGGAATCCACAAAAGTAGAATGCTTTATGATTAACTAAAAATGACAAGAGGAACTACCAAGCATAAGTTAAAGAGCTGTCTAATATGTGCTTGGCATTGGAGCAGTTTTTTTCCCCCCCACATGATCTCAGTTGCTCCTCATCCAAGGGTGTCTTAGTCTGTTGAGGCTGCTACAAAAGAATACCACAGGCTGGGTGGCTTATAAATAATAGAAATGTATTTCTCACAGTTTTAGAGGCTGGGAGGTCTCAAATCAAGGCACCAGCAGATTCAGTGTCTGGTGAGGGCTGCATCCTCATAGCCTTCTCACTCTAATCTCACAAGGCAGGAGGAGAAAGGAGTCCCTCCTATGTCTCTTTTATGAAGGCATGAGTCTCATTCACGAGGCCTCCACCCTCATAACCTAATCACCTCCCAAATGCTCTACCTCCTGATACCATCACCTTGAGAGGGTGGGGGTTAGGATTTCAACATATTAATTTGGGACAGACACAAACACTCAGACCGTAACATTCTACCCCTGGCATCCCAAAATTTCATGTCCTTCTCACATGCAAAATGCGTTCAGTATATTCCAATGGTTCCAAAAGTCTTAACTCATTCCAGTATCTACTTGAAGGTCTGTAGTCCAAAATCTCATTTAAACAGCACCTACATCATACACGGGTGAGACACAAGGTATGATTCATTCTGAGGCAATTTTCCTCCAGCTGTGAGCCTGTGAAATTAAACAAGTTAAGGGGCTTCCAAAATACAATGGTGGGACAGGCAGAGAATAGAAATTCCCATTTCAAAAGACAGAAAAGAATAGAAGGAAAGAAGAGAAGAAAGGACAGGTCCCAAGCGAGGTCCAAAATTTTGTCTCGGGAATAATCTTCTTTGGCTCAATGCTTTGTTCCCCAGGCCCCCTGGGGCTGTGGTCCTGCCTTCCCAACCCATTGGGTTGGTGACCCTCCCCAAAGGCTGCTCTGTGCCCTTGTGGCTCTCAGAGCTAGAATCGTGTCTATGGCTCTATAGGTCTGGGGCTGCTGAGGTGGTCCTACCATGCGGCTATCCTGGATGTTGCTCTAGTAAGGGTTGTCTGTGGAGGTCCCATGCTTGCCTGCACAAGCTTCTGCACAATGGAGCTGTGATGGAGGTGGCAGCCCCAATTACTTCTGAATCACTTGAGCAATAGGTTCCACTTGGTTGACTAATCCCCTTGTCAGATGGTCATTTGGTCGCACCCTTGGTGTCCTTTCCCAATGTGCCTTCTCATTTATTTACTTATTTTTTTAAGAGATGGACTCTCACTATGTTACTCAGACAAGTCTCAAACTCCTGGGTTTAAGGGATCCTCCTGCCTCAGCTTCTCTAATAGTTAGGACTACAGGCATGAACCACTGTGCCCAATATCTCATTCTTTATAATACGGCTGGGGTGAGATTTTTCCAAATCTTTAAGTGCTGCTTCCCTTTGATTAACAATTCTGTCCTTAAATCTTTTCTCTCTTTTCACATTTTAATGTAGGCTGTCAAGAGAAGCCAAGCCACAACTTTCACACTTTGCTTAGAAATTTCCTTATCCAAATGTATAACTTCAGTGTTCACCACTTCACCTTCTGCAAAACACTAGAATACAGGCACAATTCAGCCAAGTTCTCTGACACTTTAAAAAAAACATTTTTTTCTTTTACTTTAAGTTCTGGGACACATGTGCTGAACGTGCAGGTTTGTTACACAGGTATACAATGTGCCATGGTGGTTTGCTGCATCTATCAACCCCTCATCTAGGTTTTAAGCCCTGCATGTATTTGGTATTTGTTCTGATGCTCTCCCTTCCCTTGCCCCAACCCCTGATGGCCTTTTCTCCATTGTCTAATAACATGGTCCTCATTTCCCTCTGAGACCTCATCAGACTGGCCTTTATTACCCATATTTCTGTCAACATTCTGTTCACGATCACTTAGGTATTTTCTAAGAGGATTAAGGCTTTCTTTACAGCTCTCCTCTTTTCTTTCTGAGCCTTCACCAGAATCACCTTTAAAGGTCAATTCACAGCAATGTAGGCTTTCTCTAGTGTGCACCTCCAAGCTCTTTCCAGTTTCTACCTATTACCCATTTCCAAGGCCGCTTCCACATTTTTTGGTATTTGTTAGAAGCACTCCCACTTCTTGGTACCAATCTTTATATTTGTCAGGACTCTCTGGAGAAACAGAAGCAATAGGATATATATAGAGAGAGATACATAAGAAGAGATTTATTATGGGAATTGGCTTATCCAATTATGGAAGCCAGCAAGTCCCCTGGCATGCCATCTGCAAGCAGAAGAACCGGGAAAGCCGGTGGTATAATTCTGCCCAAGTCTGAAGGCCTGAGAACCATAGAGGCCAAGGTCATAACTCCCAATTCAAGATCACGAGAAGAGATGTCTCAACTCAAAAAAAGACAAATAGCCCTTTCTCTCCCTTTTTGTTCTATTCAGGCCCTTCATGAATTAGATAACAGCTCTCCACATTAGTGAGGATGGATCTTCTCTACTCAGTCTACTGATTCAAATGCTAATCTCTTCCAGAAACACCCTCACAAATGCACCTGGAGGTAAAGTTTTACCAGCTATCTGGGCATCCTGTAGCGCAGTCAAGTTGACACAACAACTAACCATCAGTCAGGGAAGGTGTTTTGAAATGTAAGTTTTATTATTATTCGGGTATAGTGAGGCCAACAGACCAGGGGATATTTGCAATGGAAAAGATAGCTTGTTCAGGTTTCAAAAGTGGTGCATGCCATGCCATGCCATGCTGTGGGGGCACCTAGGGAAACGTCAGTTGGTCAGGACACAAAGGAATCAAGGGGGGAACTTTACTCTGGTTTCTGCAGGAATAAATGGGTGAAGCAGGTTTGGGGTTGGCTAGTTGAATCATTTCAGCAAGCTTCGGAATATAGGAGTTGTCCCCTTTGTCTGGTACCAGGCTCTGGGGTGACTGAGGCAGAGCACTAGTGGCTCAGAATGTGAAAGCCTTATAAAGAAGGTGGCTGGGGATGGGGCTCCAGAGTGTTCAGTTTGCACAGGAAGGCATACTCACAGGTGAGTCCTTTACTATCCTTAGAAACTGGCCAGCCCTGGGAAGGGCAGTTCCTTCAGGGTCAGCAAAGCCCAAGATGTCAAAGCATCAGAATAAAAAAGATAATACAGAAGGAGTGTGTGACCAGAGCCAAGTTCTGCCAAAGAATGTCCACCAGCATGGCCTAGAAACAGTCCCAACCCAACCCAGAGGAGCTTGTTCTAGTAACCAAAGCAGGAAGCATCCAGTGTACTGGATAGTTACAGGGGAGACGTGCTTGAAAGCGTTTAAGAAAAAGTCAGGGAATGTGGTCTCTGGAGAGTTATGGTAAGAATAGCATGAGCTCCTGAAACCTTTAAATCACCCCATGTTTGTTACTTGTTAACTCTTGTTCCCCCTCACCCCAGACCTGTGAAGAGCATTCCAGTGAGAAAATGAAAGTAAAGCATTTGGTATGTTATGCTTTAAAGGTACAACCCTCCTTTAATCTTCACATCAGCTCTTTCAGATAAGCATGCATATCCCTATTTTACAAATAAAGAGACTAAGGGATTAAATAGCTTTCCAAAGATCTGAAAGCAAGTGTGTGATGGGGGCAGGATTTGAACCATGGGTTTATCAATCTTTTATGTCTGGCCTAAGGGGTAGTGGTAAGGAAGAATGAGGAAAAATCAAAGAGGGGTGATGACCAATGTAGAAAATAAAAGCTGGAGAAAGAAATCCCTGGATGTTTCCAGAATAAAGGGTTACTCTGAGATAGAAGGGACCTAAGACAACAACCATAGACCTAACCCACCCAAGCAGGAGCTCCCAGGAAAAACAGGTCTCAGCCCCCATGATTCAGTGGCCTTCAGTGAGAGCTAGGCCACAGCTTCAGAACACTTGTCCAATCCTTCCTGGATCTGAGCCTGACTGTTGCTTGGCCCTGTTCGCTTTTAACTCATGGTGGCCTTTGCCTTGGGGTTACTCTCAGGTAAAGGCTACCTTTGTTGCCTTATCACTTTTGTTCACCTTTGGCTTCATTTAGGTGAAATGTCCAGGTCATCCCTTGTCTTCCTGTTCTCAATTCCGTGAGAATAAGAATAAGAGGGTTTATACATCCTCATGGTGAATGTAATCCACATAAATGTCTTGTAGGAGACAGCAGCCTGTCAGAGACGAGGCAGTGTCATCAACGTGCCCTGGTGTTCTCACACCAGCTGCTGCTGCCATACCCTTGACAGCACCTACGTCCACTTCTGTGTAGGAGTCAGCACACTGCACATGCCCTGCTTCCATCTGCGTGTCTATCAAACATAGACCCACCTTTCTACCTGGGACATTTGAAGAGACAGTTAGAAAGCTGACCCTGATTATTTAATAAAACAGAATAGCAAAGGGAGAATCATACATTATATTCTAGTGTGCCCCTTTTTCTTTCTTTTTGATATTTTCCCCTCTCACTTTCTTTACCATTTCTTAGAAATGTTAACAACAGGACAACACAGTGAAGACAAGATAAAGAAGCTAACAGAGAGGATACATCCAGTTTTTCCTAAAGCCTCAATATTTTAAATGAGGTTGCAAATCTATTAATCAAAGCGGTATTTCTTTCACATGCCAGCCACCTCCTCTGGGTTTGCCTTCAGGTTTGACATAATTATCCTGCAACCATTACTACCCTTAGGTTTAAAAGTTATTATACTGTAAAGCCTTTTCAGTAATGCACTTTTAGAATGAGGTTTTTAAATTCATGCTGGTAGGCATTTTTCCCCAGGGCGTAGATGCTGTGCAGGCAACTCAGGATTTAGATTTCTTTTCCTTCGAGAACAGTTGGGCACTTTGCCCAGTGGAAGACAGACTGCAAAGGTAATGGGGAAAATGCTGGATGACAAGAAGACACACCATTTACTTGACGTTGAATTTCCACACTCTAAACCTTCAGATAATCAATACAGCTCCTGCTTGGTCCCAAAGCTTAACTGAGACTAGAAAGCAAAGTAGTCCTAAATTCTCTTATATAAAGGGATGCAGGAACTCTAGATGCTCTGTAGAATCAAAGCAAACCTCTGCTCCTTCATTCCCTTCATTCACAGGAACTCAGAACAGCCACTTGCTAAGGCTTCTGGTGCCCCTGGGAGGAAAATATTGTGTCCATTTTGCCTTGGAGGGGATCTCCATACCTTGTGGAGGAAGACATTCTTGAAATAAAGTCAACAGTTTTTGTTTTGTTTTGTTTTGTTTTGTTTTCCATTGTTTGAAAGACTTTAGGGGAACAGGTTGAGGAATCACATTTGCTAAATTTGAATCCTGGCTCTGCTTCTCATTAGCTATGTTTCCCTGAAAAATGCGAAGACTATTTCCTATCTCATGCAGGTGTTATGAGGATTAAATTAAACAATCCATGTGAAACATTTAGTACAGATGCTGCACATATGAAGTACCATGAAGGCAAACTCTTCTATTGCTGTGGAAAGAAAAAACAAATTGAATTATCTCCACAATAGGTACACCCTTTCATATTAGCCACACTCTTCCTAGCTATACTAGTTACAAATAACCTATATGCTCCCCTCTGTTCTCTGCACACATTTTAATATTCCCTAAGTCCTTCAAGAGACCTTCTTCCAACTAACAGTTAGATGTTATTAAAGCGGTCCCTGACAATAACTAAAGACTTAACAACAGTGCTTGGGACTACAGGCACCCGCCACCACAACGGGCTAATTTTTTTGTATTTTTAGTAGAGACAGGGTTTCACCATGTTGGCCAGGATGGTCTTGATCTCCTGACCTCGTGATCCACCCACCTTGGCCTCCCAAAGTGCTGGGATTACAGACGTGAGCCACTGCACCCAGCCTACGTCTTAAATTAAAATTCTCCAATGATTTCCCATTGCAAATATTGGAAATAGAATGTAATCTTTGATTTCTTGAAGTGGTTTACAGAACTCTAGAAGATCTGGCCCCTGATGACCTCTCTGACCAAATGTCTTACCATTGTTCCTCTTACCACATCCCTCTGGATAGAAGGGCCTTCTGTCTACTCTTCAAAAAGCTTGAGATCCTAGCTCAGGGCCTTTGCACTCACTGTTCCCCTGGTTTGATGCCTTCTGCACTCAGTCTCACAAGACTGGCACCTTCTCTTCAATCAGACCTCAGACCAGTATCACTGTCCCAAGAGAAGGCTTTCTCGTCACCCTTCCTAAAATAGCCTCACTCCCTCCCCAGTCATGCTCAAGCTCAGAATCCTGTTTCAATTTGTTGTAGCACCCACTCCTATCTAATTGAATTATGTACTGATTGCCTTCCCAACTAAAATGGGGACAGGGAACTTGTTTGTCTTGTTTATCATTGTATGCCTAAGTGCTAAGAGCTGCTTAGTCAGAAGTATGTGCTTAACAAATATTTGTTGAATATATTAATTAGTAGGTACTATGGTCTGACCGTGTCCCCCACAGTCCATGTGCTGGAAACAGAATCCCCAGTGCAACAGTTTTGGGAGGTGGGACCTTCTGGGTGGTGTGTAAGCCATGAGGGCTCTTTCCTCATTAATAGGTGAAAGCTGCTATAAAAAGGGCTTGTGGGAGTGGGTTTATTCTAGCGCTCTTCTCTTCTGCCATGTGAGGATGTAGGAAGAAGGCCTTCATCAGAGGCTAGTGCCTCGATCTTGGACTTCCCAGCCTCCAGAACTTTGAGAAATAAATTTCTGTTCTTTATAAATAACCCAGTGGTATTCTCTTATAGCAACCTCAAATGGACCAGGACAGTAAGTAGTCTGTTTAAGAAGTACCATGAACCCCCCTGAAATAGGTGGCAGTTTTATTGCAAAGAAATGTGAACTGCAACAGTTGTCTCAGAATTGTGGCACCCTAGGTAATTTTTGTCCTGTTATAAGGTGTTTGTTTTTGTTTTCATATTCTAAATATTATTTGTTGACTATGACCAGGAGGCTGGGTTTGGGGTCAGGTAGAGGGGTGGACAGGAATTAGGTGAATTTAAATGTTGCCCTGTCTAGAGATGCTGCTAGCGGTGGCATAAGTGAATCCAACCCAACCACATTCATGTGCTAAGTAAGGAGAAGTGAAGCAGTTTTGGCTCCTCCTGCCAAGTCCACACCCATTTATGAGGTCCAAGTCTCCATCTCTCTTCTTCTAACTTCTGTAAACAGGTAACAACAGGAAACAGTCTGAGGATAAGATAAAGAGAAGCACTGCCTGGGAGGAGGTACAGTGTTTAAAGAGAACTGACCATAGGGAAAGTGCTGCACTCACCCTAGAAGCTCAACACAGAAAATGTTTTATTTTGGAAGAAAATGCAAAACTGTGAGCTCATACATAGACCTGGATTCCAGTGAGTGTTCACTGGAACATGAACACTCACCCGGAACATGCCCACTGGCCATTTTATTTCAGCCAGTACCCACAGCCTCCCCATTCTCTGCGCAAAGTCCCTTATGTATATTCTAAGTCCCCACTTATCTCACCAAATTCAATCCTCTATTCCTAACCACCTAAGGATGTGCCATAGCCACCTATAACCCCACATATCTATGACTGAACTAGCAAGCTCCCCTCAAACCTGCTGTGGCTCAGAGATCAGCTCTACTTCCCTGACTCCTCCTTCCTCACCACTGACATTAAAATGGCACCAAGAGGCCGGGCACGGCAGCTCACACCTGTAATACCAGCACTTTGGGAGGCCAAGGCAGGTGGATCACCTGAGGTCAAAAGTTCGAGACCAGCCTGCCCACCATGGTGAAACCCCATGTCTACTAAAAATACAAAAAAAAAAAAAAAAAAAAAAAAAAGTTAGCCTGGTGCAGTGGTGAATGCCTGTAGTCCCAGCTTCTCAGGAGGCTGAAGTAGAATTGTTCAAACCCAGGAGGCAGTGGGTTCAGTGAGCCGAGATCATGCCACTGCACTCCAGCCTGGGTGACAGAGTGAGACTCTGTCTCAAAAGAAAAAAAAAAAAATGGCACCAAGAGCCACTGACTTTGGAATGATTTCCCAAATTCATTGCTTTTTCTCTATTACCACTGCTGTGTCTTAGTTTGGGTTGTTCTATCCTGTCCATCTCCCACACCATCACTTCCCATGGCCACAGGCTACAGGGCAGATCCCGCAGGTCCTCTTGGTGTCCCTCACAAACAAGCCCTGCCCATCTGTCCAGCCTTACTGCTTGCCTGCGTCTGCATCAGAGAACCAGGACGTGGTCTCAGAATATCCCCTGCCCTTTCACACTTGCATGATTTTGCACATGCTGCTCCCTTTCATCTCTCTGACCTGTCTTCAAGCCCCTCAGGGCCAGTCTCCGCTCACGTGCCCTTGTCCGCTGTCTGTCCCTACCATGGAGCAGAGGAAAGTTACACAGTTCCTTTTCTCACCTCTCCAGAAGCTTGCGGTGACCACATGACAGAGCTCTGGCTAATGAGATCAAAGTGGAAACCTAGAGGGAAGCTGGTTTGGGGGAATCTTTGTTCCTTCTTGCCTTTATCACAAATAACACATCTGCAGCTAAGCAGGCATCTCATGAGGTAGAGTGACTAGCATGAGGTCAAAGCTAGAGTGAGAGACCAGAACATGATGCTCCAAAAGCAGGAAAAATTGCTGAGCTGAAGACAATGAAGAAGATGCAGGGGAGCTCTCCACCCTCCCTCTGTTTGCCTAAAAACGGGAGACAGATGACTGGCAAACACATAAGGTATCCTGCCCACCTCTCCACCAAAGGCTAACCACTGAAGACAGCTTTGACCCTCATCAAACCTGAGATGACACCAGAAGAATTGATATCGACAAGTTTTATTAACTAATCTTTATCTGCCCTGCCATTTGTTTGTCTTCTGCCCAAGCTGCTCCCCTAGACACTCAAAGTCCTTTTCTTTTGTCTTGTCACTTGCCCTGAATTTATTGTTCTTTGTTGAAGATACTATCTAAGCCCCTGCTTTTGAGTTACCATTCATGAGGTTTCTCTCATGGGACATGCACTGCTTGTGTTAATAAACTTGCTTGTTTTTCTCTTGTTAATCTATCTTTTGTTACAGGGATCTGTCTCAACCACTTATGAACTTAACGAGGGTTGAGGAGAAATTCCATTTCCTCCCTGACACCAACACAGGAGGAAGGAATGGCAAGCCAGGAAGTGCCAACGGGACCCTGCCGTGTTCAGTGGGGATATAACACCCCATCTGCTTACTTCCAGACCTTACAGTGTAAGAACATTTACATGTCCCTCCTACAAATTTAAGCCATTATAAATTGGGATTTTTGTTTACTGCAGCTGCAAGCAATCTTAATCGGTACATCACGTGTATTACAATCATCAGTTTAGACGTTTCTCTAAGATACGAGCTGCTTGCTTACTGAGTCTATTTGTCTCTCTAACCCTGAAACCCTGACATAGGGCTCTGCGTGGAGCAAGCTTGTAGAAGCCTATGAAACTTGAGAGGACTCAAAATACAGCAGAAAGGAGCATTTTAATCAGGAGGTGGTGTGCTCTGGCTGAGGATTCTTCATCGTGACTCAGCCCTCCGACAGGCAGAAAGTAGAGTGAAAACACCTGGTGAGAGCCATACTCTAAGCAACTACAGAGTGTCCTACATAGAAAGTCTTCCGGCTTGTCTGTGCTTCCATTTATGTGCTGATGAAACTTATCATCTCAGAATAAACTCACTAGATTTTTAAAAGAGATGCCAATTTAGACTAACACCCTCAGGTGTCGCCTATGAGAAAAGTAGAGCCAGTTGGCCGGAGACCGTATGGCTCACTCCTATAATCCCAGCGCTCTGGGAGGCCGAGGTAGGTGGATCACCCGAGGTCAGGAGTTCAAGAGCAGCCTGGCCAACATGGGAAAACCCCATCTCTACTAAAAACACAAAAATTAGCCAGGTGTGGTGACACAAGGCTTTAATCTTAGCTACATGGGAGGCTGAGGCCTAAGAATCACTTGAACCCGGGAGGTGGAGGTTGCAGTGAGCTGAGACTGAGCCACTGCATTCCAGCCTGGCGACACAATGAGACCCTGTCTCAAAAAAAAAAAAAAAAAAAAAAAAAAGAGAGAGAGAGAGAAAAGCAGAACCATAGCACAAGAGCCAGACCTGACCCTCATTCTCTACACTATCCCAGAAAACCACTTCTTTTGGAGCAATTTACAGTACTCACTTAAGAGATTAAAAATACACATGTAAAATGTTACCAAAGTTCCATCACAGGGAAATCAGTTCACATGAAAATGACTTTTGAAGTCAATTCACTTGATCATTAATATCTAACGATAATTAATTACTTCCAAGTCTGTTTTATCTTTCAATGGAGATAAAATTAGAATATAATGAGTCTGCTGAATTCAAGCTAATCAGTAGGTCAAAAGCAAGGTTAGGTTTCCTGGGAGTCCTTTAGAGTTCAGCAATAAGAATTCCAATTATTTCTTTATTACTTCACCTGCCCACCTGGCAATAAGTCAGTCTCAGCAGTTAAGTCCACACTGACACCAACACTACATAATTGATTATTTCTTATAAGTGTTTCCACGCCTTTTAGAAACTATCTATGGTGCAAAAAAAGTAAAAAATTCTCAGAGGAATATGTTTCCAATTTATTCAAATGTTACCAAGAACATTTAACTCTTCAAACCAGGATTATTTGGTTTTCTCTCTGCAGCTTCCCACACGCCTGGTGGGATTCCAGTCTTTCTCAGTTGGAGGAAAGAAATCTTAGCTCGGATCTCTCTTCGGATAGAAAGCTTACAGTCCCCTTTGTGAATCCTCATTTGAAAAATGAGAAGATTGAAGTAATAGTAACAATGCCTTTCCTCCTCAACTTCTTTTCTCTTAGTCCCAATGCCCCAGACCACCAACTGCCCAGAGCAGGAAACAGGCAGGGGAAGAGTCCCACACAGGAGTCCCACCAGGTGTGTTCTGAACCTGGCTCATGTGTAAGAAGGAACCAGCATTCAGGCGCTCTGCAGGAAGGAGCTCTCCGGATAAATCCCAGGAGTACAAAAGCAAAAATAAGCAAACATGCAAACCACAATGCCACGTTCATGAGATGACCAATTGCCTCACAGTTGTGTGGTTTTTGTTGTTGTTGTTGTTGTTTTGTAATTGAACAGCTTAAGAAGCATCGACTCTCTCTCTTATGATATTAACGAAAAAGAGAATCAAGTATTTGATACCAATACAGAAAGAATGTTCAATGCTTTGCCAGACGTTAGGATTCTTCTACTTTAAACACTCTTGCCAAATAAATGAGACGGACGCTTAGAAGTGAAAAAGAAGGTATTGCTTATGGGAAAAATGGATTCAACTAGGCAACATAAAAGTCAGAAAGTCAACCTTCTCATATCTAATCAAAATACACAGGAATACACTTTGGTTCTGATATTCACATTCTTAAGACATATCTACAATTTATCAAACAATTTGAAATGTTGCAGATTCTTCAAAGAAACACAGGACTACATCCATGCTCTTGTCTTATGAAAAATATACTTGTGGAATCAAAAAGCAAAGAACATTTAAAAATGCAAAACAGGATATTAGGGGCCAAAAGAGTAGTTAAAAATATGCTATATAAGAAAAATGACAGCAAGCACTGTGTGAGGTCAGTTAGCCCTTTCGTTGGACTTTGTCCTGATTCAGGATCATATGAGCGAAAAAACTCAAGCCCTGTATAGCCATCTGTTCTTTGGGTGCATTAGGACTGGAGCCCATCAGCCAGGGCAAACCCTCACATGGGTGCACAAATGTGGAGAGAAGACTTCCAGACTTGGATCGGAGGAATCTAATCATCCCTAGGCTTATTTTTTAATTTTCCCAAACAGTGAGTGTTATTTGTTTTGTGGACATTTACCCCGAGGTGGCGGGAAACATGTATCTGCCACTTCCAGACATACACACTACCCCACAGAGCCAAACTTGTTCTAGGAAGAACAAGCTGCTCAGTAGAATCACATGAGTTCCTCCCTTTCCAAAAATATTACTCTCTGGCATAAAACATTTTCCTGCACATGGATGGCCTCACTTAGTCATTGAGCCCATCCATGGATGCAAAGCTGGAGTGTTCATCACATGCTGTAGGTCCTCGGTTAGCTCCCCACAGCCCTGCACCTGTGCAATATGGCCACTCAGCCCCAAAAGGACAGCCCGGGGAGCTCAAGGGGAGGCCCTGAGGCTGGTGTCACCGTGGCCATCACTGCTCTGCAGCCTACAAAATCGGTCAACACTTTGCTTCACAAAGCTGCTGCAGAGCAGAGTTTACTCTGAAGTGCTCCAGTCCAATCAGGCCTGGGGAAGAAAAACATTCTCCCTTCTGCAAAACCCTCATTTCTCGAGTTGACAATTGCATTCTTTTTTTTTTTTTTTTCTTTTTTAGGTATTGGTTTTCAAAAAATAAGAGAAACAAGGAAAAGAGCCATTTTTAATTTTTAATTAATTATTTTTATATTTAAGATTTAAAGAAAATTTTTTCCTGATAAAACCATCAGACCCTTCTTTGTGGGACCTCAGGAAAGAGCATCAGGTGGGCTCACTGTCCAGGGCAGGAATACTGGAGTCAGGGGAAGAAGGAGCTCCCTGGGCCTCCCAGTTTTAAGGATCTCACATCAGACACTTATTTGGCTTTGTTTTTAACCACTTAGGATATATAAGCTAACAAAGGTGAATATCCACACCAGTTTTTCACTAACGTTATAATCAATGCTCCCTTTGGATAAACAACATAACAAAAATAAATATACCAGAAGCAGGAGAGGATAACCCTGCATTTTTTCCCATTTTTCCATAGCCCAGGACATTGTCAAGCATTCATTTCTGTAAATTGCATGATAAATATTAAATATTAAATATAATACTAAGTCTTCAAGCTGTCTATCCCTCTCCCTCCACAACCCATTGAGAATCACTGGTCTTAAGGGTTTTAAATATTGAATCTATTCAGCCCAGTGAATAGAACTATTTCAAATGTAAAACCAGTTTCTTGCTCCTCCAATGATTGGATTGGGTTTGCTCTCAACCCTGAGGTTCCCAAAATGACATTACATTCTAACATTCCATTGCACCAGAAAGCAGAATTCCAATTTGTAGGTTTTACACAGTTGAAAACCTCATCACTGGTCACGTCCTTGGGAAGACACCAGAGCCATAAAAGCTTCCATCAAAAGGCTGGTAATTCTGTCTTTAAGAAAAGATAAACTTGCACTGCTAAATAGAAAGTTTTAATTTGAAGGAGCTGAGAGTCTAGCTTGAGAGAAAGGACGGTGAAAACTGAGAGGCAGAAAGATTGGTATGTATATTGGTGAGTTTTTAAAAGTCCTTTGTTACTAATTTTCCTTACATTCTCACCTTACTGAGGAAATGGATGCCAACTGACATGAGCTCTTATAAAAATCCACCAGCACATCTCCCATCCATAAAAATGACCTCAGTCTTCTCCTGTTTCTTTTGCCAGCCCTCTTCCTGGGTATGGGGTCTTAGCCCCATTCACCCGCTCAAAAACACAGCCCAGTGAGCCTGCCTTCTTTCCATGACCATTACTGCTCTTCCATCTCACCATCTTTTTTGTTTGTTTGTTTTTGAGACGGAGTCTCGCTCTGTTGCCCAGGCTGGAGTGCAGTGGCGCGACCTCAGCTCACTGCAAGCTCCGCCCCCCGGGTTCACGCCATTCTCCTGCCTCAGCCTCCCGAGTAGCTGGGACTTCAGGGCCTGGCACCATGCACAGCCAATTTTTTGTATTTTTAGTAGAGACAGGGTTTTACCATGTTAGTCAGGATGCTCTCAATCTCCTGACCTCATGATCCTCCCTCCTTGGCTTCCCAAAGTGCTGGGATTACAGGCGTGAGCCACCGCGCCCGGCCCCATCTCACCATCTTAAACACCATCTCTTGATCCTCCACTTCCCTGCCACCTACTGCCCATTCTCCTGTGCCCCTTTGCAGGACAACATGTAGAAACCATGATCCCCCTGTTGCCTTCAGTTCCTCCCACCTCTCTCGTGATCCCTTGACCTCCAGGACACCGCAATCACCTGTTTTTCCTATGACATCACTAACGATCCCCAAGTCTTCTGATCCGATTCCTCTCTATTCAGATGTCTAAGTGAGGGAGCCCAGACCCACACACTCAACTACTTCTTTTGTATCTCCACTTGGCCGTCACACAGACATCTAAACTTAACACGTCTGCAGCTGAGCGCCTGGATTTTTTTCACTACCTCCCAACTTGCTTCTACTGGGGTTTAGCTCCTCTCAGTCAGTGGCACCTTCATCTCACTGTTGCTCAAGCCAAAACCCTGCAGCCTCACTTATCTCTTGTTCTCTCTCTTTCCCTCATTTCCAATCCACCAGTGAATCTTACTAGCTCTACCATTAGATGACATGCAGAATCCACCAAATCTCACTCTCCTGCTGTAGCCCAAGCTGCCGAGATCTCTCTGAGGATTACAGTAACAGCTTCCCAGCTGGTCTCCCTGATCGGCCCCAGCCTTCCAAAAACAGCAGCCACAGCAACCCTAAGCAAACAAGGATATCACGTTCACTCGCTTCAACTTCACTCGCTTACAACAAAACCTAACGTCCTTATCAGGGCCCATAAGGTCCTATATGATCTGACTTCACTACTTCTGTAACCTCATCTGCTACAACTCCCCACTGTTTATTCAGCTCCAGCCACACTGGCGTCTTAGCTCCATACTAGGTATACTCCTGGCTCAGGGCCTTTGCATGTGGCTGCTGCCATGGCCTGAACGGTCTTTCCCCTATTATGCATAGAGCTGGCTTACTCACCAACTTCAGGTCGCCTACTCAGAGAAGCCTACCCAAGACACTGTATGTAAAATGTCAACGTTCTTTTCGATGTAAACCTTGTATCACCTGTCACTGCTTTATTTTCTCTTAACACTTATTTTATGTGAAATATTTTATGCTTTATGTATTTATATTATGGTCATTCCTGCCTTCTGGAGTAGATATTATATAGCAGAAATTTTAGTCTATGTTGTTCCCTGACGTTCCTCAGCATCTAAAAACCTGCCTGGCACACAGTAGGTGCCCCCAAAATATTTTGCCCAAGTATGAATAAATGAATGAACAAATGATTGAAAAAAGTTCATTTGGCAAAAACAAATTCACATCTTAGTTTGCCAAAAAAAAAAAAAACCACATTATTGGCTTATGACTTATTAGCATGTTATTAACTAAATCATATGTAAAGAAGTATTACAATTTCAAATAAAACATATATAGTTGTGCTGTCCTACTGGCTTAAAGCTTCCACTTTTATTCAACAATTCAAAAGCATGAAAAACAACAAAAATGTGGTGGTCTTGGAGGCAGATTCCAAGCTGCCTTTAGACAAAGACTGTCTGCTGTTGATTATCATATTTTAAGCCCAGCAGAGACACACTCAGAGTGGAACTCATATGTGTGACCTGAATAAACACTAAATATGACTTTTATTTTCTAGTTAAATATCATTATTTATTGTGCCGTTCTGGGGCGACTATACCCTCAAGGGATATTCTCCATCCAACCAAGTACATACATAAAACATTTGTATGAAAAAGATGATAATTTTTCCATTCACAAATTGCTTTTAACAGAATCTTAAAGTAGTTTCTAAAAAAAAAAAAAACACAACACTTGGATATTTACCTATTTTAGCTATTAGGAGAATTCTATTTTAAAGAATTGGCCCAAGCAGTCCATAGGTGGGACTAGAGAACTATTTATAAGTAAACACTCTTCTTTCTTTTGGAGTTGGGCCAAGGAGTAGAAGCCTTGAGTACAAGTGAGGGTTATAATATATATCAATTTAACTTTGAAAAGAAACAATCATTTCTTTGATGAAGTGTTCTCTGTGGACGTAATGACCACTTTATACTCATATGCCTCAGCAGGACATACTGGCCAATTGAAAAACTTAATCAGGCTTCTGTCTGCTCCCAAGAGATGATCTTGCTTTCCCTTCAGCGTTTCATTAAGTGATTCTAAGGAAGTGTAAGTACATGATCATTAGCAACAGAAGTTTCCCTAGCTACCCTTATTACTAAAGAATAACCAGAGCACTTAATAAAGCTACAGTCACTGCTGTGGGGCATCTGGTGGGCATAACAGTCCCACGAGTCCTGCTTAGAAAAAAACTCTGCCCTCAGCCTCGCTGACGCTCTCCAACAGCCGCCCTCCGGGACTGTCTGAGCACTTGGGTTTGAGTACCTGTATTGCCACTTCCAACTGCCGCACATTACACGGTCATTTACTAATGCATTATCTGGCCTCAGATTTCACATCTGTGAAGCAGGGATCATTAGCGTCTGCCCTGTTGTCCACACATAAACGTTTTAACTACCAAGAGAAGTGATGTTTGTGAGAGCAGTTTAAGAACCTGAAAAGCTATACCAAAATGTAATTTTTTTTTTTTGAGACAGAGTAGCTCTGTTGCCCAGGCTGGAGTGCAGTGGTGAGATCTTGGCTCACTTCAACCTCCACTTCCTGGGTTCAAGCGATTCTCCTGCCTCAGCCTCCCAAGTAGCTGGGATTACAGGCACCCACCACCACACCCAGTTAATTTTTGTATTCTTAGTAGGCACAGGGTTTCACTATGTTGGCCAGGCTGGTCTCAAACTCCTGACCTTGTGATCCACCCGCCTCAGCCTCCCAAAGTGCTGGGATTACAAGCGTGAGCCACCGCGCCCGGCCCCAAATGTAAATATACTTATTATGTGTGTGTCTATTTCTCATAGTCCCCTTCTCATCGTAGCCATTGCCAAGCACATGTCTTCATAATTTTTTGTACCCAGCTATTAATAAATGAATAAATAAACTACTGCTATGTTGTGGATGTGTGACTATGTTAATTTCACTCCCTCCTTATACTAAAGGCTAATCTACCATTAATGAGGCATAATGTTTTCTTCTTAAATCATGTGCTGTTTGTATCTCTTCCTTTAAAATCTTCTCCTCCAACCCCAAACAACAACCAAAAACTATCCCTCCTAAAATGAAACAAAACATGGAATTTTAGACATTGGAAACTGCAATACCAAAGCTTGTGTCCTTTTCAGAGTGTCCCTAAACACTACATAAATTTAGTATTTTACAGGGCATTAATCAAGATTTTAGACATATTAGTACCACAACTTTATTTTTCTAGAGAGATAGGCCTATTTGACAACAGGACTTCAAATTTCACCTTACAAAATTGGTGGTTTAGAAATGTAATGAAATCACATATTCTCAGATTCCAGAATATTCCTTGAATCCTTCAGAAAAACAAACATTAAGTTCATTGGGCTATCAACATTTCCCAAGAACATTATGTTAATCTACCTTATTTTAACATGCTAACCGACGTGAAAATGCTCTGCAGAAGAACCCTGTAATACATACTGTAATGGCGCTTTCTTCTAAAAATGTGGTGTGTTCTTTGTTCTTTTTTTTTTTTTTTTTTTTTTTTTACATACTTTGACAATTTCATACCTGTCAGAAGAAGGCAAATGGCAAATCCATCTAGTATGGGATAGATTTCTCAGGGTCACAAAAGAAACCAGTATTGCCTGTAACCTCCTCTTCTCCACCCATGTCTCTCCAGGCTGTCATTGCTATTTTCATACGATTCGCTCACTAAAAATCAACACAGTTATCATTGAAATGGCAGACAGAAGCAAACCCAAGTCAACAAAAATGAACCTCGTCTTTGTAAAGGCCAAGGAGGAAGATCTGGTCTGGAGCTGCAGGCAGACACAAGACACTGAGAAAACAGGTTTCAAAACATTTCTGAGAATAGAAAGGATGCTCTCCTTCCAAATGTCTTTACATGAAAAGACTGCCTAAGAGATGGGATGCCCCAAAAAACTAAGTCCTGAGAGCTGAACTGCTAATGAACCTGATGAGGGAGAACAATGGGAGGACAAAGAAAGCAAGAGTTGCCAGTCAGGAAGTTGCACACTGGGCTCCTTCTGAAAAGAGGCACAAACCCACGATCCTCAGGAAGAACAGCCAGGACCTCTAAGACCAGTGAGTGGACAGCAGAAGCACCAATGAAGGGAAGGACAAAGAAGCCACATCCAGTGTGCAGCACACACTATGTGGTCACCAACTAGTAGCAATTACTGGAATCACTGAACCAGAGCCCCCTGTGAAGCCCACACAACAGAGGTGAAACCACAGCCAGCACAGCCAGCAGCAGCATCTACACTGAATCCTGACAAGAACTGTTGGCAGCTTGTGAAAAAAAGAAAGAAAGAAATCCAGTACTGGTAGGGTTGTGAAAAAATGAACCTTGAGGTTCATTAGTTCATTAATTGACCTTACCATCCTATCTGGCAAAATTATTAATAAAATATTCTCCCCGCTCTATCCAGTAATTGGGTTGCTTGCATGTCAAAACTTATTAGCTTCAAATTAGAGCTCATAGTTTTAGGGAGAAAAAAAGAGTAGAAAACAGGGCAACGATGTTAAAGTGAATTCATGCAGAACCTGTCATCAAATAAATCATTAACTTAAGCAGCAGCCTGTGGGAATAAAATGAGAGAGTTCCCTGAGCTGAGTGGACAGAGCACATATTAGCTCATGCTAAGAAGCTTTTTAGCCAAATGTCCTATTCCCACTTAGCAGAAGACAACGCCGTGTTTAACTGTTCCAATAAGCACAGCAGCACGCATGTGGAACAGGGAACAGGATGGGTAAATTTTGTCACGGCATCTTGGGCAACTGCTGTCCAACGGACTTTCAGGGCTACAGCCAGGTTGAACTATGAGATCTCTGTCGAGCCTAATGCAGTGGTTCCCTCTGATCGAGCCAAAGAGGACCAACCTAGAAGTCAGTCTCAGTCAGGGACATTTCTGGATGAAACACCTCCTCCTACCTCTGCATTTAATGGGAAAAGGAGAATTACTTGCTTAGAAAAAAAGCAGAATCTATCAGCATGTAATGAGATCCAGCGTTACATAGGAACAAGGCTAATGTGTGAAAAGAGTGAGCACATTTCTTTAGGAACACACAGCTAAATTCTAGCTCAGCCTCACTGCACAGCTGAGCAAATGAGTGGAGAATGGAAACACTTGAAAATAAATGAATTGTCTTACTGTGTACCCTGACACACCCCACCTTTTTAGACTTGCAGAGTAGAGATGATGAGTGAGGGTAACTTTAGTACACTCTTAGAAGGCTGCTTTCAAAACCATCACGTCTACAAGCAGGGAGAAATTCAGTTAGATTAACGGCGAGCTCACCTACCGCACATTCTTCAAGATACCAGGGCACAAACGAGAATGAACATTTTTTGCTTTTGAGCTGATAACCGTTGAGCTTAAAATCCTATCATGAAAGAGAAACATAAAGAAGCAGGCCTAATTAAACTCTGTGTCTCAGGGCAGTGATTCTCATTCTTCCCCAAAAGTTAAACAGGAATTAGGGGTTCAGTGAGTGACAACCTTTCATGGGCATATCCTGATGTTGTCAGAACCCTGCACCTGGTGGCAAAGGGAAACACAATAATAATCCATCACTATCACACCTATTTGAGTTACCAATTACCACACAGGTATAAATAAAACAGACCGTGGATGATGCACAATTTTGAGAGCCAGAGGTGAGGCATGGTCTTTTCCTCGTCAGAACATGTAAGAACAGAAGTAAGGGTGACATTATTATAGGGCTCATATTCAACCTACTATAATTGTTTTAAGTAGCTCTTTTGGAAATGCTAATATCTACCTCTCTCTTTTGCTGCAAATGAGCTGTGTATCAAGTTTCTACGGTGCTCTCACTGCTCTGAGTGCACTTGACCAACGTGACCTGGAGAGGGAGCATTTCTGACACTGACATTTATCAGAGTGGACCCTCAGAGGTTAGATGACAGGTTATTAAGAGATTGAAAGTCTCATCAACCTGGCTTTGCTTTTCAAACGTTTCCACATACCTGTGTATCTCCAGACTTGGGTGTGAGTGTAGAAGTGCTTTGGCTAAAAGAATCACCTGCACACATGTAGGTTCAATATGGGACCTACTTCTGGAGTCCACAGCTTCTAAATAAAGTAACAAGAAGGAGAAGAAGACTTTGCAAGTGTGATTCTGTGTGTAGTCAAAAAAAAAAAATCCCATCTGATGAGGAAGAAAACAGAATCAAAGGTCTGCATTTCTGAGCATGTCTGAGTTTTCATACAGTAGTTCCGTCATCCCAACTTCCTTGTCAAGAATGGACTTGTAATATTAGGTGCCCTAGAGCAAAAATGAAAACATTAAGAGATTAAAGAGAAGTCAGACATCCTTAATCTGAGGCCAATGTACTAAGAAGTTACCTTGAACAATTACAAAATGCAAAGAATTGTGCAAAATGCAAGGAATTGTATAAAATGCAAAGAATGCCTATTTCTTTTAAAGATGAGAGTAAACTAACGTTTAGTTAAGTTACAACTCAGTGACTTAGGAACTGAACTGAAGTTGGGGTTTTGCTCTGAACAAAATAATTTATTTAAAGCCAATTAACTGTATAAACACGATTGGAGTGACTACTCAAATGCTTTCAAAACCGTTTAGAGTACCCATTTGTAACTAACTGACACAGTAATTACAAGCAGCATCCTACAGGTACTCTACCCTTGAGAGCTTACTCATCATTTTATGGCTGAATCCATGAGAATTCAGATGGTGGAACCAGCTCCCATTGCCCACCTCTCAGAAGAACACCCAGTGTCTGGGGTCAGGCTGGCCCACACAGGTGTCGGGAGGTGAAGAGACACAGAACTGGGGTTGTTCCCTTCTATATCCCCTGCCACATACACACCCAGAAAAAACTTACACTCTTACATACGGCAACAACTTTGCTACTCACCCAGGCTTTCTAGTCAGGTTTGGGTTGTGAAATTCTCGGTGCGGCCATCCAGGGCCATCTCCCTCTTCCCGCCATGCCCCAGGACCAATCAGTTTCCATTTCTGTCCACCTAGGAGCTGTCCATGACAAGCTCTGCCTATGGCTTTCCTTCATCCCTGCGACTACGGAGCAACACACCCTGGTGATCCTCTGGTCAGTGCTATCTCTTCGTCCGTGCTTGTGTTTGAATGATTGAGAAAGCTCGGCACTCTTGCCTAACTCCAGCTTTCCCTGTTTTAAGCCAGGCTGCAGGACAGGCTATTTATCACAGTGCAGGACCAGGAGCCTACAGTGGCTCCCCATTTTCTACCGACTCAAGTGCCAGATCTGCTTCCCACGTCTCACCTCCACCTTCAGTGCCTGTCACCCGCTGCTGTGTGCCAGCAGGGAGCTTCGGCTCTGAGAGGCTGGCATCCTCACGGTCTCTCTAAGGCGAGGCTGCGTTCCACTTCTGGATGCGTGTGTTGAGCATATGTCCCTTTCCTTAACAGCCCTCTTCCCCGGCACCGCTCTACCTAACCTTACTCATGCTGCCTGTTTATCTCAATGTACCTCCTCCATAAAGCTTCCCTGACCACTTCAGCCATCTCCATGTAAAAGTCCCACAGATGTTACCAGGGCTCCCATACAATTCAACAGTTAGGTCTCTACACCCTATGCAGCTTTCTGAGACTTTCACATTTCAGTCAACTCTCCCCAGCTGGCTGTGGGCTTTTTTATTTCAGTGATTATCCCTTTACAGTATTTTTTAATGCATCCCCACATGTTGGGATGTACTCAGTAAATACTCCAAAGACCTAGGATCATAAAATATTAGAGCTAGAAGGGGGTCTTACTTAGCCTTTTCATTGTATAGATGAAGCAACTGAAATCTGCAGGAATTCACAATGAATTTTTGTCTGAAGAGAACCCAGGCCACCAATCCCCAGTTCAATGCTTTCACACTTCCAATCCACACATTCACTTCAGTCTATGTAAGGTCATTTAGTATCTCTGAACATAAACATTTTCCCTAAAAATAATTCATGATTCTCACTTTTCACTGCATTAGTTTGGGCTTTTAAAATTTATTATTATTATTATTTTCTGAGACAGAGTCTTGCTCTGTTGCTCAGGCTGGAGTGCAGTGGTGCAATCTCAGCTCATTGCAAACTCCGCCTCCCAAATTCAAGTGATTCTCTGCCTCAGCCTCCTGAGTAGCTGGGATTACAGGCACCCACCATCACGCCTAGCTAATTTTTGAATTTTAGTAGAGATGGGGGTTTCACCCTGTTGGCTAGACTGCTCTCTACTCCTGAGCTCAGGTGATCTGCCCGCCTTGGCCTCCCAAAGTGCTGGGATTACAGGCATGAACCACCATATCTAGCCAACTTTTTAAAATTTTAAAATTCTTTGGTACTTCAGGTTCGGGAGTATGTGTGCAGGTATGTTACTTGGCTATGTTGCGTTATGGCGAGGTCTGGGCTTCTCATGAACTCACCACTCAAATGGTGAACATAGTACCTGATGGGTAGTTTCTCGACCCTGGCCCTCCTTCCACCCTTCCCTCTTTTGGATTCTCCAATACCTACTGTTTCATCTTCGAGGGTTGGACTTTTCAATAGTATTAATTCAGTCTGATATCACTGATGACAATTTGATTTGCCAGCTCCATTCCCCAAGCCAGTGATGGTTATGAGGAAATGCTCCTGTGAAACGGCACTGCCCTTAGCTGGGTTTTTGTAGAGACTGGGACACTGAAGACAGACAGAACAAATTCCAAGGACACACACACTCCACCGTCACTGGGTCCATGCAACACAGCCCAGACATCCGAGTATAGATGACTAACACAAGTCAACGCACAAAACATAGTTCTGAGTGAAGCGAAAGAGAAAATCTAGACAGGCAAGTTCAGGTGCCAAACATGTCTTTTTAGCCTCATTCAGATGACAAATAACAGGTGTTCCACCAGAGTTGCCAAAAGAGCAAATATCGCTTTAGGTCATGTCCCATCAACTACTAACAGAAATTTGCTTTTTTGTGCTCCCCAACTTTCTTAAAATTTTAGGTTTTTTTCTTTCTTCCATCTGGGTTGGTTGGATTTTCAAACATCAGCTGCTCTGCGGTGGAGGGGAGGGTGAGCTGGGAGTAGCGGTGGATGACAGATTGTGGATCTCCACAACAGCGCTCTTCCCTGCTGTTTGGGGGTGCGAAACGGCTCAGCTCATCCGCACCCGCCCACCCTCCCACTGCGAGGTGCATCTGCTGGAACTGGCCCGTGGGCGACAGACTGTTTTTCTGAGATGGCTCGTGTCAGAGCACTGGGTGGCAGGTAGGTAGCGACGTGGGCGCTTTGCTACTCAGAATTTCTGAGTCAGAATTTCTGAGTCAGTCTGACACGTAGGCAGCTGCGGAACAGGCTCTCCAGGTTCTTTAATTAACTTAATCCGTCTAACCCGGTCTTTAAATAATTCAGTGCCTTGGTAACCCGTGTTCAAACATTTGAAGAATGTTAGTTACCACCATGTTTCAACCTTTCAATTCTAGTTTAAAACATCTTATTTTTCTTCTTGTTATTTACAAGCTGTGACTTCATAAAAAATACAGTATTTGAGGGAAAAAAAGAAGATGTTTAGATGACCAATAATGAGCAAGGAGCCAGCCCTATTAACTCATGGGATCATTTCAAACAGTAAAGCAACAATGCAATAAAAATGTAAATCACTCAGGTGTTTCTCTGAGAGTCACATGAAAATCCTCCCATCATTACAAACTGTAAAAATCGTCAATGTGTTTATTTGAACCTGACATACTCCTAAAATGTTTAGATTGTTTGTGGGAAAAAAAAATCATGTTTTATTTACTTACTTCCTAAAAACAGAAACCAGCTAGATTCATTTTTTGGTGCCTTTATTTAATATTAGCTACTCCTTAAAGGTGATATTTACTTATTCTTTGAATTATATAAAATATAATTTTTATTAAACTATTATATCAAATACTAAATATCATACTGTTAATTTTAAGAAAATATGAAGCACATACTTCTTTTTGGGGCTTTTCTTTTAAGTTTCCCAAACAACCTTTTGTAATATTAAATTAGAAAACAATATTACAGTTTAGGTACTCTTTCTTAGCCTGGAAGTATTTAAAACTGTTGTTAAATGTATTCATTAAATGGCAGATCAGCCCGGGGAATTCACATTCTCAATCTGAACGACTTTTTCTTTCTTTTCTACTTACCGACATTCTATTTCTCCTTCAAGGTCAAAATCAGATATCACCCCCAAAAGCCTTCTTCAGCCTCTTCAGTGAGTTAATCGATGTGTGTGATCCAGCATGACACCATGGCATGCTGTACCAACAGAAGGCACTGTCACCTACACTCCAAATGTGGCCCTCACCATGCCCCATTAGGGTTTACTGTGTGCCTCGTGTAGATAGATCCTCCTGGACACCCAAAAGGGATCTCAAGTTCAGCAGGTTCCGGACCCTGCTCCAGATTCTTTATCCAGCACTTTCTCCTTCCATGGCCTTCCTTTGGTCTATAAAGAAGAACTACATTGCCAGAGGCGCAGGCCAGAAACCCTGGGGTCATTCTTCACTCTTCTTTTTTTACCCCTCACATCCAATCTATCAGCAAAGCCAGATGGTTTGGCCAACCATATGAATCCAGAATCTGACCACTTCTCATTACCACTTTTCTCAGCCACCAACAGGCATCGGGGGTCCAATGACCCCCTGGGTCGTCGGAGGAGCCTCCTTTTAGGTCTCAGCCTCAGTCTTGCCCTCCTACAACAGCCAGAGTGAACACACTGGAAGAGTCAGTCAGATTGTGTCAACCCTTTGCTCAAAATCTCCCGGTGCTATTCCCCTAGCTCAGATAAAAGCCAGATGCTTTGCAGTGGCCTGGGACATCCTACAACATCTGCCCCCTCCCCTTCTTCCTGACCTCATCACTCCCCTCTTACTCAGCTCCAGCCATAGTCACTTTCTAGCTGCACCTCCATTAGGAGCCTTTGTTCTGGAACACAGCTTCCCAGAAAACTGCATAACGCACTCCCCACCTCCTCTAACTCTTTATGTAAGTGCCATCTTCTCGGTAAGGCCTTCATGGACAACTTTATGGAAGACTGCAATCCTGGACTCTGCCCCCTTCACCATAGACTAATCACACACTCCCCATCTCCTTTGCTCTGCTGTGTTGCTCCCGAGCACCTATCACCACCTAACATCTTGTGCATTTCCCTTAGTTATCTCCCTGTTCATGCTGGAGCTCAGAAAATAATAACCCAAAATGAAGGTCCCAGAAGCAAAAATTTTTCTCTGATCTTCTCCTGCCCTCCTATCTCTCACCCCTCATCCTCCCCCGAGGCTAACCATAAAATCTGGAATACCTCTTCCCCAAGGTAGATCCTAGAAACCAGAACCGTTTCCCCAAAGCCAGCCATAAAACCAAAAAATACTCCTCTCTAACTTTTCCTCCACTTTTCTATGTAAAACTGGCCAATGAAATTATATGACCTACCTTGTTTGACTGTAGGTCATAAGAATCCTTATTCCAGAGAGGGTGCTGCCCCACACCCAGAACGAAGGAATACATGCTCAGAGAGACCGAGAAGATTCTAGATAGGCCTTGCTGGGCTTCCCCACTCAGTCTTGTAAGAATGAGATCATTCCCTTTTGGTCCAGTCACATTTTTTACACACCTGTTTATCCTTTGTTGAACTTAAGCATAAAAGTGAATGGTTTCCCCTGTATTTTTGGGTCTTCATTCTGAAGGCTGTGTATTTTTGGGTCTTCATTCTGAAGGCTCCTATGTCACATAAACTATGATCAAGCAACTGTATATGCCTTTTCTCCTATTAATCTGCCTTTTATCAGTTGATTTTCAGTGAACCTTCAGAGGGTGAAGGAAAACTTTTCTCTTGGCCCCTACAATTGTATCTCCCACCCTGACCCAGACTGACACATCCAGGAGGGCAAAAGTGATTTTTCTTTTTGTTCCCTGCCATATCCCTAAGTGCCTGTAGTAGTACCTGGTCAACCCAAGTGCTCCACAAACACTCACTGAAGAATGAATGCCTCTCTTCTCTTTAGATCACTTAGGGCCTTTTGTGGTGCACTGAGTACACATGAGGCCCCTCAGATATCACCGCTTTTATATGAATAGCTTCAGAACCCATTTGGCAATGCAGGCCTCTGTTTCCTTAACTAAGAATAAAGTTATATCTAAGGTCTCTTGAATAGAAGTAACATCTTGAGAACTTTCTTTATTTTTCAAAAAAGGACACAGATTCAGATGTATGAAGAAATGTGCCTTAAGATGCTCCTTCTGAGCACCTGTTGAGTCTAGGGATGCCAAGTGAGGCCAAGACAAGTGCTATGGTAACTAGGTGCCAGGTGAGGCCAGGTGAAGACAGATGTTATGGGAACCAGCAGGTAGAAAGCTAAGTGCTGTGGAGAAAGACCGGGAAGGGGTCTGGGACAACAGAACCTGAGAAGAATCCGCTTCTCAGTAGCCCCAAGTCCTGTGTGTGCCTGGCTCAGCACGCCCTGGGGAGCACACTTTGCTGGGATAGGGCACTTCTGCCACCTCCCTCCTCAGTGCATACTTCCACTAAAGACTCTTCAGACTCTATTCAGATGAAATGATGAAATGATGAAACCGGTGACTGAATAAGCCCCAAGAGGCTTCAGTGAAGCAGAGTGAATAGGGGACTGAGGCATCAACTTGAGTAAATAGCTTAACTCAGGTCACAGAAAATCCCACATAACAAGGGATGACCATAACAACTGGAGCCTCCAACTCCAACTCTATTGATCATACTCAGAGATATGAAAACTAACATGTTTTACTCTCTCTAAATCCCTTAGAAACATTCTACCTGCTTTTGTTACATTTTTTTATTTTAATAGTTTTAGGTTTACTTTCTGTTTTTGAAAGAAAACTTTTTTGGCAGGGGCGGTGGCTCACACCTGTAATCCCAGCACTTTGGGAGGCTGAGGTGGATCACTTGAGGTCAGGAGTTCAAGACCAGCGTGGCCAACATGGCAAAACCCTGTCCCTACTAAAAATACAAAAGTTAGCCGGGCTTGGAGGCATGCACCTGTGGTCCCAGCTACTCAGGAGGCTGAGGCAGGAGAATCGCTCGAACCCGGGAGGTGGAGGTTGCAGTGAGCTGAGATTACGCCAGTGTACTCCAGCCTGGGTGACAGAGTGAGACTCCATCTCAATAACAAAAAAACAAAAGGTTTCTTTCTTCTTTTTAAAACTGACACATAATAATTTTACACAGTGATACCTCAATACATATAATATACAGTGATCAGATCAGGGTAATTACCATATCCATCATCTCAAATGTTTATCATTTCTTCGTGTTGGGAACATTTAATATCTTCCTTTTAGTGACTTGAAACCATATAGTTAACTGTTAACTATAGTCATATAGTCATATAGTCATATAGTCACTGTTAACTATAGTCATTCTACAGTGGTATAGACAACCAGAACTTATTCTGCCTATCTAGCTGTAGTTTTGTATCCTGTAACAAATCTCTCCCCATCCCCTCTCTCTGTACCCTTCCCAGATGCTAGTATGCTCAGTTTATTTTTTACTTCTATAAAGCCAACCTTTTTTTTTCTCACTAACCATTTCCATTTGTTTTTGTTATCTTCCATCGTTTCTTTTTGAAAAGATAATCCCAGAAGTTAGTACATTAGAAAAACTGTTTGAGATTAACATTTTTTTAGCTTCCACATGAGTGAGAACATGTTGTATTTAACACTCTCTGCCTGACTTTCTGTCTTCTGAATGCACCAGCCATGATTTCACCAACTCTCTCTGAGTCCCCCGGGAGCTTTCTGTCTAAAAGCCCTTCCATGGGTACTAACACCTGAGTCTCAGAGGCAGCAGCAGGCAGGCTTTTATTTCACAAAGTATGTCAATCCCAGTCAGAGGAGCCAATGCAAAAAGTTAGACTCTGGTTTGGGATCAAGCAGATGGTAGGAAATTAAAAACACTGTCAATGTATAACCTAAGCCAATTAATCTCATCAACATAACAATCAACTGTTTCATAAATTGAAGAAGGCAAGCATGACACCAGTAGAAAGTCACAGATAAACCCTTCTGGTCTGATTCAGAGATAATCCCACAGTCCTTTCAGGTGCACAAACTACACCTCCAACTCCTCATTCTCTCTCTTCCTCCATTCAGCCTCAGATCAGGGTCATCACCTTGATCTGAGTATGGTCAGATACAAGGTCATCACCTTGACCAGTATGCTGCTGACAGAGAGTGGAACATGAACTTTGAGGATCTATGCAGAACAAAATATAAGGGATCTATGCAGAACAAACAAAGAAAGTCGGAGAACAAACTGAGTCTAGGAGATAGAAGGATCATGGGAGACAATAAAACACCCCAAAAGTTGCCTGCTTTCCAATAAAGGGACAACTTTTATCTCCTGCCATGAATAAGCCACCTGGGCATGACACAGTCAGTGGAGAACTTCAGCACCTTAGTATTTCACAGATTTGTCAATAATACAATTGAAAGATGTCTTTGGAGAATAAAACCCAGCACAGTGCAACTCTGAGTATGTCAGAGTGTATGAGGCAGATGAGATTTCTGTCCCTGAAACCAACCTTGTAGTAAGCTGAACCACGTGAAATTGCCATTTTTATGGGTCAAAACAATTGAGGGTCGGCAATTCACATGCTCCAAAGACAACAGACACTCACACACAGCAACGGTCCAATGAGTAATGTCATAAAACAACTTGTTCTGAAAGCATCAGAGTTCCCATTAGGGTACTGGTTCAATCAAAGATTCTGTTTTTGATAGGACTTATAGTTATGTCATAAAAGCAAAGGCATCATTTCTTCCAAGTGATTGATAATAGTAGCAGTATCTTGCAGGGGCTATAAAATAGGCATAGATAACAACAAATTTGTAATTAAAAAAAAAATCCAAACCTTCAAAATACTAAAAACTGATAGTTTTATAGACAGGTATGAGTTCACAGATGTAAACCTTCAGTATCTGTTCTCTTTGACCATTACTGGGTGGAAATGTTTCTAGAATTTATTATTTACTTCCCTGCCTTCTTAGGTAGAAATATGCTGAGATATTTTTCTTGATGATTCAAGGACGTCAATTACTATATTATGCCCTAAAACCATGATGCCCCATTCGGGTATATAAAATTGTTTGTTGCAAGACTAAAGACTTAAAGATTCGTCTCTTGTCCTCCACTATTTGTGTAGTTTTTGTGCAACTAAATAAAGCCTATTATGTACCTGTATATTAGTTTGCTAGGGCTGCCTTAACAAAATACCACAAGCGGGTGGCTTAAACAACAGAAATTTATTTTCTCAAAGTTCCGGAGGCTTCAAGTTCAAGATCAATGTGTCTATAGGCTTCATTTCTTTTGAGGCCTCTCCCTTGGCTTGCAGATGGCCACCTTCTCACTGTGGCCTCATTTTAACTTAATCACCCCCTTAAAGATGTTGCCTATAAATATAGTCACATTTTGAAATACTGAGGTTAGAACTTCGACATAAGAACTTGAGGGAGATGATCCGGCCCATAACAAGCTCCTATGCCCAGATATTTTATCAAAGCTCAGGTTCTTAGATATACCTGCGTTCAAATCAAGACCAAGTCACTTCCAGCTTTGGGACCTAGGTAGAGAAGTTGTTCAACCTAAATTTCCGTTTCATCCTCTGTAAAGTAAGGCAATGATACCTACATCTCATCAGTTTACTGCAATGCATGGAAAAGAATATGTAGCAACAATTGCCTGGCACATATAAAGGGTTCAATAAATATGTTATTTTAAAATACAATTTTAGTTTGTAATTTTTAAACTATCCTTTTATAACCTGCCATGTATACTTCCCCAGAGCTGTGCCTTTCCCTCTGTAATCTATAATATTACAGGCTAGAAAACCAGATAATTAAACTTCTAGATTTAAATGTAAAGGCTCAAAATCAAGATCTGTGAATATAGAGCACAAACATCAGAATATGGGATTTTGGATCTCTCTTCTGGTGGATACAGAGTTTGTTTGTTTAATTTTATGTAAATTCTATAGTAGAGATAATATGGTATTTATTGCACATTTTAGATAAGATAATCACAATGTGAAGTGTAGCTTGTTATCATTAAAGGAAAAAAAAGCAGTGACATAAATTGGACCACAAATAAGTGACATCTGAAATAAACATTTGTTTTGAAAGTGGTTGGTGGTGATACATAATTTATTCAATGTTGCATACCACTTAAAACAGCAGCCTAAAGAAGTCTGAGAAGCTGAACTTTCTTATACAAAGTTTCCCAAAAGGAAGTGAAATACTCAGCAAACTCTTAGCATACCTTTCAAGTATCATTCTGAAGCCCATGTCAGCAAACTTTTTTGTCAGACAGTGAATGTTTTAGGTTTTGTGGCCACATGGTTTCTGTTCAACTATTCAACTCTGCCACCTCAGCCGGAAAGCAGTCATAAATGATACAGAAACAAACAGGTGTGGCTGCACACCAATAAAACTGTGTTTATGGACAATGAAATTTGATTTTCATAAAACTTGACTATGTCAGAAAATATTATTTTTCTTTTTTTTTGACCCAATCATTTGAAAATATAAAGCCATTCTTAGCTCAGGCAGCACAAAAACACGTGGTGGGCTAGATTAGGTCCGGGGGCCCTAGTTTACCCACTTCGTTCCATTCTTTCTCCTCCCCCGCCCCACCGAAATGGAGTCTCGCTCTGTTGCCCAGGTTGGTGTGCAGTGGTGTGATCTTGGCTCACTGCAACCTCCGCCTCCTGGGTTCAAGCAATTCTCCTGCCTCAGCCTCCCAAGTAGCTGGGGTTAAGGCATGCAACACCATACCCAGCTAATTTTGGTATTTTTAGTACAGATGGGGTTTCACCATGTTGGCCAGGCTGGTCTTGAACTCCTGACCTCATGATCCACCTGCCTCGGCTTCCCAAAGTGCTGGGATTACAGGCATAAGCCACCATGTCTGGCCCACTTCATTCTATTCTAAAAACCCAACAAATATTTGTTGATGGTAACACATTTGTACTACTGAAAATAATTTGAAGACTAAGGATCAGTCCAGCATCCCCCATTGCCTCTTCCCATCTTCTTTATTTGAAAACTACCTATGTTGTAGTAGCTCCCTACCTGCCTTAATCAAAAGCCACTGTACACCAAGCCCAATTAAGTTCACTCACTGAACACTTTCAATAGAGTTTCAATGCATCTCTTCATAAATAGGAATAAAGCAGTGTCCTGACTAAAGGCACCAGGGCTACCAATGACAGGAACAGGGGCCAGGCATGGTGGCTCACGCCTGTAATCCCACACTTTGAGAGGCTGAGGTGGGAGATGGCTTAAGGCAACAAGTTTGAGACCAACCCAAGCAACAAAGCAAGACCACCCTTTCTAAAGAAAAATAAAAAAATTGGCCAGGTGCGGTGGTGTGCGCCTGTAGTCCCAGCTCCTCAGGAGGCTGAAGTGGGAGGATCAACTGAGCCTGGGACTTACAGGCTGAAGTGACCCATGATGGTGCCACTGCACTCCAGACTGAGTGAGAGAGCAAGACTATATCTCCAAAAGTAAAAAGGAACAGGAACTGAGCTGTCACGTGGATCCCACATTTACAAAGCAGTAAAAGGTACTAAAAGTTTGTATACTGTATGAATACAAAAATTGTACTTCTTTTTTTTTTTTTTTTTTAAGATTAAGTCTTGCTCTGTTGTCAAGCTGGAGTACAGTGGTGCGACGTCAGCTCACTGCAACCTCCGCCTCCCAGGTTCAAGCCATTATCCTCCTCAGCCTCCTGAGTAGCTGGGACTACTGGCATGTACCACCACGCCCAGGTAATTTTTGTAATTTTAATAGAGACCATGTTGGCCAGGATGGTCTCCGTCTCTTGACCTCATGATCTGCCTGCCTCAGCCTCCGAAAGTGCTGGGATTATAGGTGTGAGCCACCGCGCCTGGCCAAAAACTGTATTTTTACCAAACAGTTGTCACAACATGGCCTTGCTTTGGGGAATGAATAAAGAAGTAAACTTTAGTAAATCAACATCACAAGTTGTTCTTAAGGATGAATGACACTGTCCAACGCTTTAGACGGTTACCAAAGTTTAATAATTATTTCTTACTCCCCAGATACCACCAGGACAGTATTTTCTCAATCCTTGAAAAAAGAAAAAAGAAAACCCACAGTATAAAAGTTCTGTGGGAAATTCTGCAGTCTATAATACCTCCTTTTTTTTTTTTTTTGTATACAACTCTTCTTTCGGAAAAGCACTCTTTCCCTCGTTTTCATGTAATTCCTATGCAGATGTTGCTGTATCTTTTAGAATGAAGGGTGATGGAGTTCAGGGCATGTGACCCCCAAACAGGGCACCTCAGCATTTGAGAAAACAGCAGAAGCAGGAAGGTCATTCTCGCCTTCCTCTCAACCTTCTCCCTTAAAGCTCTGCCCTTCCTTTGAAGAAGACCCTCATTACAAGGGTCTATACCTTGAGAAAAGGAATATCCTATCCTTGAAGACACAGAGATGCCAAGAAAAATCTGAACAAATAAGCCTTACTAAATTCCTCCAGTTTATTAGCTTTTTAGATCATATCTTCTTTTTTTTTTTTTTTTTTTTTGGTTTTCCTCCAACACAGACTCTTGTTCTGCTGCCCAGGCTGGAGCACAGTGGCTCAATCACAGCTCACTGCAGCCTCAAACTCCTGGGCTCAAGCAATCCTTCTGCCTCAGCCTTCTAAGTAGCTGGGACTACGGGCACACGCCATCATTCTGGGCTAATTTTTTTAACTTGTAGTAGAGACAAGGTCTCACTCTTGTTGCCCAGGCTAGAATGCAGTGGTGCAATTACAGCTCACTGCAGTCTTGAACTCCTGAGCTCGAGCAATCCTCCTGCCTTGGCCTCTCAAAATGCTGGGAGTACCTGTGTGAGCCACCATGCTCAGCCAGATCATATCCTTTTGTTCTCCAATCATTCATCTACACAACTGTCCCTAAAAATACATAAGCTTCCCTGTTTCTTTGGGTCTTCATTTCTAAAGGCGTCTATGTCATCTAAACTTACATTAACTAAATGTGTGTGCTTTCATCTTGTTAATTTGTATTTTATTGTAAGTTTCCCGGCCATGAACTTTACGATGAGTGAGAAATCTTTTCTTCCCTACAAAGGGAAATAACGAGATGTTAAATTGTTTGCTAGAAATAATTCAGAGTCTTTGGCAAAGCCCTGAATGAGAAGAATATTGCTGAATTACCAACCTAAGCCTTCTTCCAAATAGACCATGAAGACTTTACTCAGTTCCTTCCAGAAATGGAAGTCAGTACATTCTGGGGTGAGAAGATTCTGACATAAATGCACTCATGGGCCTGTGTTACAATGATGACTACCAATAACAGCATCTTCATAATGCTCATTGTTAGCATTCTGGATAAGTCAAAGATTGACTGTACTGATTAATTGGGCAACAATTATTTCAGTGAGTTGCCATCAAAAGAACTAGAAGTGTTAAGAAAAGAAAAGAAAAAAAAGCACAACATGTCTAATATCCACCCAGAAAAATAAAAGGGATTACAATTCATTTTATTTCATTGGCGCTTTTCCAGAAAATATTTTCCTAGTAATGAAGTACACCAGCTTTACTCTAAAAAATTGTCTGTTTCCAGCAAGCAATTTAAAATATTGTTTGTTTCCAGCAAACGATTTAACATCTCTTTATTTCCCCTTGTAGGGAAGAAAAGATTTCTCACCCATTATAAGATTCATGGCCAGGGCACCTATGATAATTTGAAGACTTTAAAAAACATCAAATGAATCAAATAACGGGTAATTATAATTCTGAAACCTTAAAAAATATCAAATGTGTCAGTTAATGGGACAGTACAAAGCCAACAGAACAGTATTTTTCATTTAGAATAGTTGTACTCATATAGCAAGAATTCATTGATCTGCGAACTTTACAAACCAAGAGCCACCTTTTTCATTTAGTTTATCCTTAAATGCCCCTTGCACTGATTTCCTAAATGAACACTTGTTTTGCATGAATACAGACTTTCTTAGGAACTACAAAGCAATCTGAACACCAATAATAAGACGTCTATTCCCACCCCACCCCTTTCTTAAACAGAAACTACAACTTTTTCTAATTCTCTCCTGGGTAGAATATCTCATCTATTCAAGATTATAAACAATTTTTAATATTTAGTTAGGCAATATGATGTTAAGACTATACATGAGTCATGAAAAATCCCACCTAGAACAAAGCAAAGCTTTTTCCTCGAAACTGTTCTTATTCTTGCTCTATCTTCACAACAGCATTAATAAGAAAACACCACACACTATAATCATCCTTTGAAATGTTTACCCAACATTGTGACCCAGTTGTAAACTCTGTAGCCCCGTGGAAACACTTACTTCTGGGAAGAATGAATGACTCTCAATATAGCACAAATATACTCCCAAGGAAAGGCATGGTGACTTCTAAATGATCTGAGGAACAGAGAGCTAGGTAAAGACAATGGAGGCAGAATTACGGAAAGAAAAATTAAATTGTATTGGCAAGGGAGAAGACATTCTTTGGAAAGTGAGATAACAGGTCTGTCTTGTGGAGCACTACATTTAACGCAGTTTTTCAGATCTCACAATACAAGCCAGAATTCCACTTCTGTTTATTTCAGGGTAGATTTACATCGGTTTACTAAATCACCCCAGACCTCTGAATAATGGTTTCATGTGATCTACATGAACAGTGTATTATTACTCATTGCCAAGTCATTACCGAGACAATCAACAAGATATAGCCCAAAGGGAATTACACACAACAATTTGGATGGTGGAGAGGGGTGGGGGGAAGGAAGAGTTGGGAGTCACACAAAGGGCCCTAATTCACCTGTAAAGGTTGAGGGTAGGGGGTTACAAAGTGTTCCTGGCAAAGAAATCCCAAGGCCCAGGTTCCAGGACGACACTGGTAAGTAGGAAGTGTGTGACCTTGTGTATGACGAGATGGATTGTTTCAAAGATTGAATCTCATAGATCAAAAGAACGGACTGTGCTGAACGCTCTTTGAGATTCCTCCCACTGTCCAAATACCAACTGATATCTCCACTCAGGGTATGTGCCTTACTAGGTCCGGCTGGGAAAATTCGGCCTTCATTCATCTAATCTGGCACAGTGACCGAGCCCTGGGGCAGGCGCCCGGCCTCATCCTTCTCCAGAGGACGCTCCTCCACGGCCGAGCGCCCCGCGGGTGAGTCGTGCGGGGACGTGGCGCTTTAAAGTTTATGAGGAGCCTCGCACACCTCAAGTTGAAGGAACTGCTGAATCAGGGTGCCCCCATTTAGTCAGATCTTAGGCAATCCTATGGTTCCTTTACCCTCCCTCACCCTTCCTCCTACTCTGAAAAGAAACCGGATCGGCCTGTCGGCCCAGAGGTCACCTGGGAAGAGCAGAGTGATGTCACTCGGCTACCCCCAAAACTGCCTCCAAGGTACAAAAGAGCTGGAATATCTGTGCACGGTCCAAAGGGACGGCAGACTCAGGAAGGTGACCCTTTAGAAGGTATTATTACTAGACTGCACACTCGGCCTCTGGGATGGGGTCAGGAGGAAAGTGGTGAGTTTCCATCATCCCGCTGCCTTGCTGCCCGGCGGCCAGGTGCTGCCACACATTCCAACCCGACAGTTTGGCTTAGGGGACTGCGAAAAAAAGAACTCAAGCGGAGGAAGCACCTGCAGCCACCCAGGCCGGAGTTAGGGACCACTTGCCCAGAGTTACGCACTGCAACAACCAAGCCACGTCTGGAGCCACCTCTCTGGCTTCCGGCTCCGCAGGGCTTGCCCTCCCCGAGTCACCGCGGCAGGGGCCGGGGGCACCGAGATGAAAGGGGAAGGTCGGAGGGTCGGGAGCACAGTGAGGGGAGGTGGGTTGGAGGCGCCAGGACGGCGAAAGGTGGGGGGTGGGATGGGAGGGTCAGAGGGGCCCGGGACGCCGGCGCCGGGGGGGTGTGGGGTTTGGGCGAGGTGGCCAGGGGGGCGCGCAGGATACCCTACCTGTGGTGGACAGCACGGTGCTGGCGAAGAAGAGCGCGGAGGTGAAGTCCCAGTTCCAGTTGCCCGAGGCGTTGCTGAGCACCGACACGCCGTAGTTGCTGGCCTCCAGCACCCGGCCCAGGAACTGCTCGAGCTGCTGCTCGGACAGGCACTCGTGCTCCTCCAAGAAGCGCCGCTTCAGCTTGCGCAGCTCCTGGCGCAGCAGGTCCTCGTACGGCAGCTCCACCGAGGAGAAGACCACGGCGCCGAAGACCAGGTACAGCAGGTAGCCGAGCACCAGGAAGCCGAAGCACCAGGCCGAGCGGTGCCGCTCCACCAGGCGCACGCACGAGCTGCCCGCCAGGGACTGCAGCATCTTCTCCACCGCCGCCGCCGCCGCCGCCAAAGCCAAGGCCAACGCCGCAGACCGGCCGGAGCGCGGCCCACCGCCCCCTCCGGCCCCGCCGCCCCCGCCCCTGCCCCGCCCGGGCCTGGCTCCGGCCCGCCGCCCGCTCCCCCGCGCGCCTGCTGGCCCCGCTCCTCCGGGCAGCGCCGTCTCCCTGCGATTGGCTTTCTCGGGAGATGTTTTTCTTCCTTCTTTTCCTGTTTCCTTGCAATATAAAAAGCCCAGATGATGTGGCGGTGACGTGGTTGCCGGCTCAGGTAACCCGAGAGTCAGCGGAGACCGCGCGCAAACTTGGCCAGAGCGCCAGGGCTGGGCCGCCGGGGCCCGGGACGCACCGCCCACTGCGCGGTTTCCAGAGGTGGGGCGGGCGCTCGGTGGTGCCCAGACCCCTAACCGACCGCCACCACCTCCTCCCGCTCCCTCCCTCCTTGGGTCCAGGAGCCAAACTCGAGCGGACAGCGTGTGTGTGTGTGTGTGTGTGTGTGTGTGTGTGTGTGTGTGTGTGATCGCGCGCGTGTAGTGGGGGCCTCTTTTGGGCAATGCGCTGCCCGTCCAAGCCCCCTGTCCGAGCTACTCCTGTTTCCCACTTATTTTCTCCTAATCGAAGCCACTATTACAAAACAGCAAGCGCTGAAATACTTTCCTTCTTTGTCTTATTGGCCTAAGGATTGAGCAATCTGGTGCCAGTAATGATGGGGAAAATACCAGAACCTCGGAGTTGGAAGGCACCTTGAATCAGTCTCCTCTCTCCCACCCATCCCCCTCACACAGAGGACTTGAGGGAAAAGGAGGGTCTCAGAGAAGTCCTATTTCTGAGTTCGAATTTTCTAAAACGTGACCTTAGGTTTTATGGTAAAAAACATCCCAAATGTATCAACTACCAGAAGAAACTGAGCTTTCCCAAGTGTCACTTCTTTTTAAAGTGACAAAAATGTGGACAAGGGTCGGCGAGCTGCCTGATTGTGGATGAAAATAAAATTGGTACACCCTTTCTGGAAAGGCAGTTTAGCAATACGTCTCAAGAACCTTGAAAGGGTTTATTCGTTCTGATTCAGTGATATGTCCTAAGAAAAAATCAGAGAGGCACTTACCAAGACTGTTCATAGACGATATCTATATATACATGCATGTAGTTGTATAACATAGTGCATACACGTGTGAGACACACACACACAAACACTGTAGAGGTGAAATAATGAAGACTCAGAACAATCTAAATATTCCAAAATAGAGAATGGTTAAATAAGTTATGGCATCTCTGCAGCATGGATACCATATAGACATTAAATACATTAAAGATGTGTCTAAAGACTATTGAAGCAAAACTGTGTAGACTCTCAGACATGTAAAATATTTGTATTTTGTTACAAAATAAAACGACATCTGCATTATTAATCAACTAATTCCTAGTTAAAAACCTAATTCCTGGCAGTTGTCTCTGGGTAATAGTGGAGTATATAGATGACTTTCCTTTCTTGTACCTTTTAATATTTTTCAAATTTTCAACGGTGGATATTTATTATTTTTGTAATCAGGAAAAACATTTAAAACAAACTGAATTGTACAATTAATCATTCCAACACCTACTCGAACATTTGTCTACTTTACTGAAGTTCTCTAAACAAGTCATATTTTGTATTTTTGTAGAAACTCATGCACATGTCTAACATATGTATCAGAGATTTTTCACTTTTAGTCAATAGCCTTACCTCCTACATTACTCAAAAGATTGAAGCCAACCCTCCACTTTACTTCTCTGTACTTCAGCATTTACTCATCACTAATCCATTTCTTCCCTTTGCTCTTACCCCCAAGGAAAGATGCACCTCCTTATTTTCAAGGTGAAAGGAAGCACTCACCACTCCAGTCCTTCCGCCTCTGGGAACCCTCCCCCATCATCAAGGGCCCTATTCTTTTAGGACTTGGATTCCTCCTCCTCCCTCAGGTCTCCATCCTACAATGCCCTTCCCTGTCCTGCTCTGTAACCCTTGCTTGCCCTATCCCTATCCAATTCTCGATCTTTGCCTATTTGCCCTGTTCAGAGGCCTCTTCGTTCCTGAGGCTACCTCCCGCCGTAGCAGACCCTCAGAATTCTCCTCCCGCCTCTCAGGATCATTTTTCGCCCTATGTCTCTGCTCACCTGATTCCTGCTGCTTGGACAGTTCCTCCTCCATCTTCATCTGTAACATAGTTTATATCCTTCAGGACCTGGCTCACTCATGAAACCTCTGATGCCCCCACAGGATGTGAGTTTCTCTTCCCAAGCCATACAACCCTTTGCCAGATTGTGTGGGGTACTTGTGATGAATTGCAGGTGTAGGCATGGTTATATCATCACACTCAAATATACATACATGTGTATGGCAGCTTTGAAATGTGGTTGCAAATTCTTTGACAGTCCCTCACCGAAAGGTAGGGTTTGTGTCCCCTATTCTTGAAACTTGTGACTACTTCCACCAACAGAGTACATCAGAGATGATACCAGGCAATGTCCAAGGCTAGATGATAAAAGGCCAGCAGCCTCCAACTTTGTTCCCTGGAACACTCCTCTCTTGGAGCCTTGAGCCATCACATAAGATGTCTGATTAACATGAGGCTGCCGTGCTGGAGAGGCCACATGTAGGTGTTTCAACTGACAGCCTAGTGGAGCCCAGCTTCCTTATCATTCTCACCAAGACACCAGATAGATGAGTGCAGCCATCTTCAACTCTCAAACCAGGGCATCCACCTGCTGAATACCACCAGGTATCTTACCTCTGTCTGTCTACCCAGGAACAGAACTCCCAGCTGAGCTCTGCCTGAATCCTGAGATATCATCAGGTGGCTGTCTTAAGCCATTGAGTTTTTGGCTAGCTTGTTATACAATAATAGATAACTGGAACAACATGCATCTTAACTACATTGAATTTTAACATTTATTATTACAAGTTTTTTTCAGAGAAATTTGCCATTTTCTCCATAGTTCACTTCTCTGGCTGAGACTCTGCCCCAGTTCTACATCGCAACTAGGCCAAGGATACCAAATATTTTTAAATCATGTTATCCTCAGACTACAAGTAGAAACTGGAAATACCATGGAAGTGGTCTGATGGGGGCATAGATCCGATCCTGCAGGGCGAGATAGGTTGAGTGGAGCCTGGATGTGGGGCTGGGAAATGCAAAGACTTCTGTGGTTCTGGCTCTCTGAGTTGACGGGAATCCTGATAATACAGGTTGGCTGCCTTCCTGCCTCATCCTGGGCCACTGCCCTAGACAGATGCTCCTGTCTTCAAAGAAGTTAGCAATCTCAGAAATGTTAGATTTTTTTTCTTCTAAAGTTTGAAATCTTTAGCCCACATGACTTATGTGTACCTCACTGCTGACTAGCTACTTCTCTCTGGACCTCCCAACATGGATTAAAGGTACCATACAGGCTGACATTTCTGCTAACTCACCCCCACCTAGCATGCCAGACGCTATGTCCAAGCATGTTTTAGAAGAGAATGGGAATATGGAAGAAAACTCAGAGAAGAGTGCAGAGATACAAAATGGGGGATCAAGGGGAGTAGGAGTAGGGGAGTAAAGAGAGTGGGGGAAGAGGCCATGGCTCCTTTCTGCTTCCTGCATCAGTGTTCCCTCTAACCGACATAATTTGTGGACTGGTGACCATGCTTTCTGAGAAACAAACTTTGAGCTTGGCACAGAGTCTTGCAAATTAATCGGATGTAGAGATAATGACGTAAATGATCACTGCTGTGTTGTATGATACTTGAGCATCAATGGGCTTCATGAGCTCAACAGGTTGAGATGATGCGAACAATTTGTAGAGACAGTGGTTCTATAGGAACGTGGGATCAAAAAGTGAAATTCACAAATACAGGGTTGGGAAAATCCCGTCAATCAGCAACAAGCACAAAAGGTTAGCATTTGCAATTCCACCTCTGGGTATGTCACCAAAATAAATGAAAGCAGGGACTTGAACAGCTATGTGTATACCCATGTTCACAGCAGCATGATTCACCATAAGTAAAAGGTGGAAGCAACCCAAGTGTCCATCCACAGATAAACGGATAAAAATTCTGGTACATCCATACAGTTCTACAGTTTTCAGTCTTAAGAAGGAAGGAAACTCTGACACCTGCTCTACACTGGATGAACCTTGAGGATATTATGCCATTATGCCAAGTGAAATAAGTCATTCACAAAAAGACGAATATGTATGATTCCACTTGTATGAGGTACCCAGAGTAGTCAAATTCATAGAAACAGAAAGTGAAATGGTGGTTGCCAGGGACTGGGAGAAAAGAGAAGGGGGAATCGTTTGTTTAATGGGTGTGGAATTTCAGTTGTCCAAAATGAAAAAAGTTCTGAAGGTAAATGGTGGCCATGATTGCATAACAATGTGAATGTACTTAATACCACTGAACTGTACATTTACAAATGGTTAAAATGCTAAATTTTATGTTATGTGTATTTTATGGAAATTCTAAAAAAAGAAAAAAGTTAACATTCAGATGGACAGAGGCGCCACATGCATTAATAGCGAGCTGAAGCTGTCCCACCAGCCAATGAGCTCCCAGGCTCTATCTGTGACATGGGGCCCTTGAAGAAGCAGACAGCCACCATTTCCAGAGAGTGCTGGATGGTTCAGGTGGGGCACAGTACAAGGAACCTGAAAGACCTGGCACAGACCCAGATGAGGGGCACATGGCTCTTGATGGGTCTGGAAATTCTGCTTAGAGAAGTGGCTGGAGGATTCCAAGTGCTTTCCCTGAAAAGAGAAAACTTAGGAGGATCTGGTAGCTACACAGGGAAAAAAGATGTGAGTTTATTTTGTATGTCTTCAAAGGGCAGTGCTAAGATTAATGGGTGGAAGATACAGAGTGTAATATTTAAAATTCACCGTATGAGAGAACATTCTATTCATTTGAGTCGACTATCAATGGAATGAACTGCCTTTAGAAACAGTGAGCTCCCTGTCATGAGTGTTCAAGCCAAAGGCAAACAACGACAAATTAGAGAGGTAGGACGAAGAGCATTCAGCCGATGTCATTTAAGGTTCTTTCCAAGTCTGGGATTTTATGGTTCCAGCATCTACAACGTCAAGGGGAGGGGGAGGGAAATAATGAACCAAGTGAAGCAAAAAGTCACCCTGAGATGCCTCTGAAAATTTTTGGATTCACAAGCAGGGATGCCCAGAATGTTCTAGCCCTGAGCCTCTAACTCCCCAATGGTGCTACGTCCAAGTGTCAGGGAACACAGATGGAGCAGGCACTCAGCTTCTCTGTTACCTTTGGCTAAGGGTGTTGCCAACTCCTCTTATTGTGGTAAGATGGCTATGCCCTGAGGCGTGCAGATCAGAGCTCAGCCCCTAGACAGGGCCTGCCAGGGCAGCACAGATGATGCCCCTCCATGTATGTCCTCTTCCTGCCCACACAGGCCCGGGGTGGCCTGTTCACTGGTGGCCTGAGTGATGCTCCTGCCTTCATCACTGTCTCTAACCCATGCCTTCCAATCACACTTTACCTGTGAGTGTTAAATCGTAATTGGTCCCTGCTCCTCTCTCATTCAACACATACTCTATGGGTATGAGAGGTAAGGAGAGGAAGGAAAAGAAGAAAGGGCTGTCCTAGAAGCAAGTGAAGAAAGATGGATGAGAAACAGATCAAATGACAGGGGGAGGAACTGAGGGTATTCCAATGCCATGCACTGCTCTGTCCTGTCATGCATATTTGGAAGGTGTCCCCAGCCCAGCCATGCATTCCCCCACCCTCCCTGGCCTCAGAGCATTTCTGTGCTGAAGTGAGATGGTCATCTCAGTATTCACTCAGCTGCCTCATTGCTTTCTCCCAAACCGTATGTGTCAGCAGCTTGGAATGGGCTCACCCACGCTTGTTTGCTCCCATGATTTCAGACCATGACTACGTCGGGGGTGGTGGCCTTGATGCTGAAAAAGAGAAAGAACACAAAAGGTAGATGATCCTTTTTGCCTCCTGGAGCAGTCTAGCCCTGGCTGCTGGTTATTATCCGTGCACCGAGTCTTATGGGCACTGGGCTAACACCTGGATGACAGCACCTGAGCTGTAAGCTCTTTGACAACACTGGACAATACACTTCATCAACCACTGTGTTTGCATGTGACTCGTGTCAGCAGTACAAACACAGGGCACTGTGTAGCCTCAGGAAGCTTTCCAGCAGAGAGTAGTTTGATGCTGAAGGTCAGCTTTTTATCTTTTCAAGAACCTGTGTACTTAGAACAAAAGTTTTCAGGTCTGGGGACACTGGGATTGACCACTTCACTCGCTGAACTCTAGGGCCTGAGTGAGATCTGCAAACATTCACTCCATGCGGTTTTGAGTTTGCTACATTAGCACCTCCGGATCCTAAAACAGTTCTGTTCCTTCCCTCTCAGTGCCAGTTTCACTGGAACTTGCCCTTACTTCAAGATCCTATTTGAACTGGCGCTTCAGTTACCTTTAACTATGTAAAAATGCAAAAACCCATCTCTCCTCCGTCTGAATTCAGCTACACATGCTCTCTGTTTGAGTCACTAGGTCCCTAACAGGCACCTCCTTATTATTATTGTTATTATTATTATTATTTTGAGACAGAGTCTCGCTCTGTCACCCAGGGTGGAGTGCAGTGGCATGATCTCGGCTCACCACGACCTTTGCCTCCTGGGTTCATTCGATTCTTCTGCCTCAACCTCCTGAATAGCTGGGACTACAGGCATGCGCCACCACTCCTGGCTAATTTTGGTATTTTTAGTAGAGATGGGGTTTCACCATGTTGATCAGGCTGGTCTCGAACTCCTGACCTCATGATCTGCCCGCCTCGGCCTCAGCCACCATGCCCAGCCTATTATTTTTATGAGCAAATGTATTGTCATAGATTGTACACTCTTAGGAGGAAACACATTAAAGATGTGTCTAAAGACTATTGAAGCAAAACTGTAGAATCTCAAATATGTAAAATATTTGTATTTTGTTATTATAAAAGTAAACGATATCTGCATTATTAATCAACTGCATAGGAATAAAACTAGCTCCTAGCAGTTATCTTTGGGTAATAGTAGAGTACATAGATGAATTTCCTTTCGTGTACCTTTTAATATTTTTCAAATTTTCTACAGTGGATATATATTATTTTTGTCATCAGGAAAAACATTAAAAATAAACAAAACTGAATTGTACAATTAATTACTGCATCTCTTAGTTCTTTTTATTTTCTATAATATTCTTTCCTGTGCTATGTATGGAGTAATTATTTTTCATTTTTTAATTAATAATTATTCACAATAATTACACTTCCCTCAGGCAGCAGTACATTGTTCAGTGGGAAATATCTGTAGAACCATGGTCAACCGCCCTGTCCTTATGCCTAGATATCTGTTACTGTATTTAATGTGAAGAAATTGCCTCTTAGCACAGGACATGCGCAAGGAGTTCTGGACAGGGAATGATTTATTTGCATAGTAATTCTGCTCTATTGGATTGTAGGATTCTCCATATATGGTTGACCCTTGAGTAACATGAGTTTGAACTGTGCAGGTCCATTTATATACAGATATTTTTCAATAAGTATATTGGAAAAATGTTCAGAGAACTACAACAGTTTGAAAATCTCACTGATGAGGAGCATAGTCTAGAAATATTTTTCAGTTAAGAAAAATGTAGGTATGCTATTAATGCATAACATACATGTAGATACTAGTCTATTTTATCACTTACTACCATAAAATATATGCAAACTATTATATTAAAAGTTAAAAATTATTAAAAGTTGCACACACAGATACTTAGACCATACATGGCATCATTTGCAATTGAGAGAAATGTAAACAAATGTGAAGATGCAGTATTAAATCATAATTTCATAAAATTCACTGTAGTGACTACTACAGTGAATTCTATGCAATTAAAAATTTTGTAGTTTAAATTTTAAATTTATGCAGTTAAAAATTGTGTAGCCACCTCCTGTTGCTATTGCAGTGAGCTCAAGGATTGGGAGTATCAAACACTGAAAATGCCATATGATGCTAGTCATCTCTGTGTGAGCAGTTCATCTCTCCAGTAAATGGCGTATTGCAGTAAAAAGTGATCTCACAGTCTCACATATTTTTCATCATGTGCAGTGCAATATAATAAACCTTGATTAGCACCGTGGGGCCCATAAAAAGTGCCACTAGTGATGCTGGGAGTGCTCACAAGAAGCAGAGAAAACTCATGATATTACCAGAAAAAGCTGAATTGCTTAATATGTATCATCGATTGAGATCTGCAGCTGTGTTTGCCCACCATTTCAAGATAAAAGAATCAAGCATGAGGACCATTGTAAAAAAAGAGAAGGAAATTTATAAAGCCATTTCTGCAGTTAAACTGACATGTGTGAAAATCTTGCATTTTATGTAAACTATGATTTTATCTTATATTGAAAATGTAGCAGCTGGGTGCAGTGGCTGATGCTTGTAATCCTGGCACTTTGGGAGGCCAAGGCATATGGATCCCTTGAGTCCAGGAGTTAAAGACCAGCCTAGGCAACATGGTGAAACTCAGTCTTTATACAAAAAAACACAAAAATTAGTCAAGCGTGGTGCTGAGCCTGTAGTCCCAGCTACTCCAGAGGCTGAGGTGAAAGAATAGGTTGAGCCTGGAAGGCAGAGGTTGCAGTGAGCTGAGATCATGCCACTGCATTCTAGCCTGGGTGAAAAGAGTAAGACCTTGTTTCAGAAAGAAGGAAGGAAGGAAGGAAGGAAGGAAGGAAGGAAGGAAGGAAGGAAGGAAGGAAGGAAGGAAGGAAGGAGGGAGGGAGGGAGGGAGGGAGGGAAGGAAAGAGAAAGAGGGAGAGAAAGAAGGAAAAAAAGAGAGAGGAAGGAAGGGAAGGAGGGAAGGGGGGAGGGAGGGAGGAAGGAAGAAAGGAAGATGCAACTTTTATGTGGGTGCAGGATTGCAATAAGAAAGTCATACCTACAGGGTCTAATATGACTTAATAAAAAGTAAAGTTATTATATGACAAAGAAAAAGGAAGGTGAAGGATCTAAAGCTGGAGAACTTAATGCCAGCAAAGGATGGTTTGATAATTTTGGAAAGAGTTTCGGTTTAAAACAGGTCAGGATAACAGGAGAAGCAGCTTCTACCAGCCAAGAGACAGCAGACAAGTTCCCAGACATGAGTAAGGAAATCATGGAGGGTAAGGACATCTGCCTAAACAGGATCTTCATTAAATAAAAGTGTCCTATTCTGGAAAAAAAATGCCACAAAGGATGAACACTTATTAGTAAGGAAGAGAAGCAGGCACCAGGATTTAAGTCAGGAAGGGATAGGATAACTCTACTGTTTTGTGCAAATACAGTTTGTATTTATGATCAGGACTGGCCTTATCTATAAAGGCACTAGCCCCTGAGCCTTGAAGGGAAAAAATAAACACCAGTCACTGATCTTTTCGTTATATAACAAGAAGACCTGAAAAGTTGGAATGCTTTTTCTGGATTGGTTTTATCAGTTTTGTCCCTGAACCCAGGAAATACTTTGCCAGTAAGGGACTGCATTTTAAAGTTCTTTTGATATTGGACAGTGTTCCTGGGCACCCAGAATCCCCCAAATTCAACATGGTAGCCATCAAAATGGTCTAATTGCCCCCAAACACAATGTCTCTAATTCAGTCCCTAGATTAGGGGGTCATAAGGACCCCTAAGGCTCATTATACACAGTACTCTGTGGAAGGATCGTCAATGCTATGGAAGAGAGCCCTGATAGACAGAACATCATCTATTCTGTCTGGAAGGATTATACCATTGGAGATGCCATTGTTATTACAGGAAAACCACGAAAGCCATCAAGTCTGAAGCAATACATTTATGCTGGGGAAAACTGTCCAGATGTTGAGCATGACTTGCCAGGATTTATGACAGAGCCAATCAAAATAATCACAAAAGAGATTGTGGAGATGGCAAAAAGGTGGGGGGCAGGGGTGAAGGGTTTCCAGTTGTGGATCTTGGAGGAATTCAAGAGCTAATAGACACCCCACCAGAGGAATTAACAAACGATGACTTGATGCAGATGAATGCTTCCAAACCAGTGCCAGATGATGAGAAGCAAGGCTTAGAAAAAACAGTGCAGTGCCAGAAAACAAATTGACGTTAGATAATCTGGCAGGTGCATTCTGATTATTCAAGGCCATTTTTGGCTTCTTCTGGTATGACATGGACTATCTATGATATGGGCACTGAAACTAAAGCAAATGGCAGAAGGATTGGTACCATATAGATTTTTTTTTTTTTTTTTTTTTTTTTACATGGACTCTCACTCTGTCACCCAGACTGGAGGGCAGTGGCACAATCTTGGCTCACTGCAACCTCACCCTCCCAGGTTCGAGCAAGAGAATCACTTTTTGAGAAATAAAAACGCAAAAGACAGACAGAAATTATGAGACATTTCCATAAAGTTACGCCAAGGGTGCCCACCTCTCCTGCCTCCCCTTCCACCTCCTTCATCTCTTCCACCTCTGCCACCCCCAAGACAGCAAGACCAACGCTTCCTTGTTCTCCCTCCAAGGAAGGCATTACTTCTCCTGTATCTTTCTCAGGTCAAAGTTCTTGAGATTCTCAAAATCCTCACAGCGTTGCCCCTACAGGTGGGAATGTCCTCTTTTCCTCTTCATTTTTGTTTCCAAACCACTCTTCCTTTCTCTTCCCTAAAAGCCTCCCCCACCTCAGCTGTGAAGTGCATGCTTTCAGACTAGATCGTTTTGCTCCTCTACCTGTTGGTCATCTCCAGATCTCTTTCTACCTCATCGACATTCACCACTCAGACTTTGAAGATTTTAGCTCCTTCCTTGCTGTCATCCAGTGTAGCCACTCATTCGCTGATTCTTCACTGATCCTAATATTGATCTCAGTGATCCTCCCAATATTCCAGTTTGTCAGTTCATGATTCTCATCCCTCCAATGACCTTGTTTTCATCATTCTCCATCACCCATTGCTTACAATGGTCATACTATACTCCTTGCAATGACCAGTAACTGCAACTCCTCTAAAATTTTAGTTTCAATTATCTGACTCTGCAAATACTACTTATTACCACCTCACTTTCTCCAGTCCTGTATGCCACACATTCTTTAGCCCCTGGAGGAACATGAAAATGATCCACTTCCACTTAATAAATAGTAAATACCTGTTCTCTGCCTTATGATTTTCTTAATAACATTTTTTCTGTATCTTAATTTGTTGTAAAAATACAGTATATAATACATATAACACACCAAATATGTGTTAATTGACTGTGTTATTGGTAAGGCTTCTGGTCAACAATAGGATATTAATAGTTAAGTTTTGGGGGAGTCAAAAGTTATATATAGATTTTTGACTACATAAAGGGTCAGTGCCCCTAACTCTAATGTTGTTCAAGGGTCAGCTGTATAAAAAAAAGATCTTTTGGGTTCTATTTAACCCACTGGAAGGTGAAATTCTTCCATTAAAACATTAAACATTAGATGTTTAATTCTCAATATCTGCTGTGTCCTTAACAAATAATAAAGGTTGGAGAATATAAACAGACAATTGATAATGGCAAAACTGAGTAGACAATTAACAGGCTGATATGAAAACTGAGAGCTTGGCATTCTAAGCCAGATGATCTAGGCTCAACGACCACTTGCAGCCACCTACTCTTAGTGCAGCCTTTGTAAAATGAAATAACCTTTCTTTTTTTTTTGGAGACTGTGTCTTGCTCTGTCGCACAGGCTGGAGTGCAGTGGCTGGATCTTGACTCACTGCAAGCTCTGCCTCCCGAGTTTATGCCATTCTCCTGCCTCAGCCTCCCGAGTAGCTGGGACTACAGGCGCCTGCCACCTCGTCTGGCTAGCTTTTTGTATTTTTTAATAGAAACGGGGTTTCACCAGGTTAGCCAGGATGGTCTCGATCTCCTGACCTCGTGATCCGTCCGTCTCGGCCTCCCAAAGTGCCAGGATTACAGGCTTGAGCCACCATGCCCAGCCTGAAACAACCTTTCTAAGCTTCAGTTTCTCTTTCTGTAAAAACTGCAATGATAATCATACCAACCTCTCAGGATTGGGAAGACAAACGAGGTATGCTTGTAAAGTACTTAGCACAATGTTGGACATAGAATAAGTACTCTATAAATTTTTTCCCTTATAAAGTTACAAAACAGGAAAGGCTGTCTTGTTTTGCCAGTGTGGAATCCCAGCACTGTATGTGGTGCCTGTCACAGAATAGGCATGAAATAAATATGTGTGGGATGAATACATGGAGGGATCAGGAGGAGGCCAAGAGTAGGAAGAGGCCAAGTAGGCGGTTGTTCAGTGTGAATTCAGTGGGAACAGCCAGGCGTGGTGGCTCATGCCTGTAATCTCGGCACTTTCGGAGGGTGAGGTGGGCAGATCACTTGAGATGAGGAGTTCAAGACCAGCCTGGCCAACATGGGGAAACCCTGTCTCTACCAAAAATACAAAAATTAGCTGGACGTGGTGGCAGGCACCTGTAGTCCCAGCTACTTGGGCTCAGGAGGCTGAGGCAGGAGAATCGCTTGACCCCAAGAGACAGAGGTTGCAGTGAGCCAAGATCATGCCATTGCACTCCAGCCTGGGCAACAGAGTGTCTGAAAAAAAAAAAAAAAAAAAAAAAGAATTTAGTGGGAGCAAAGCTGGCTTTGCTTTGTTTTCGCCTCTGCCTTTGCTGTCTTTCATCCTCTGGCCAAGCACTTCTTAGTGATGGCATCTTTATCTTCAAGAGCTCCATGTACATTCCCACTCTTCCTCCTGCTGAGGCATCTCTCTGCCTGCAATGACTGTCCTTCTCTTCTCTGGTAATCCCCAGTTCAAGTCCCCTGTCTCCTCCAGGAAAGTTTCCCTACGTGTCTTTCGCTTCTGACCTCAACTCCTGCAATGCTTAGGGTGGTCATTCATTTGGCATCATGACTCTTGCTTGTAAGTCACCTTTTTAAACTCTGCATCTCTTCTCCTTGGCTGAATATCTCTTGCAAGATGCTGTCATAAAAAGAATAAGAAAGAAATTTAGGCAACATAAGCAAGCCATGTCTACCACAGAGAACAAGTGGGAAGTGGAAACTGGATTTGCCCAGGAGCTTCCATTTTATCTATGAAACAGGAGGTGAGATCATTGCTAACAGTGATTAAAAAGAGGTTAAGCAGTGGGCTTGAGGAAAGATAAATGGGAGAGAAAACTGACAAGAAACAAAAGAGAATGTTGAGATGTTTTGAGAACACCGCGGAGTCAGAGACTGCATGTGTGTAGTGGTAATCATCTCTTCAGTTCTGCCACTTTCTTTTTTTCCTTTGTTTTTATTCATTAATTTTTTTTTGAGATGAAGTATCACTCTGTCGCCCAGGCTGGCGTGCAGTGGTGCAATCTCCACTCGCTGCAACCTCTGCCTCCCGGGGTCGAGTGATTCTCTTGCCTCAGCCTCCTGAGTAGCTGGGACTACAGGCACCCGCCACCATGCCCGACTAATTTTTGTGTGTGTGTGTTTTTTTTTAGTAGATATGAGGTTTCACCATATTGGCCAGGTTGGTCTCAAACTCCTAACCTTGTGATCTGCCCACCTGAGCCTCCCAAAGTCCTGGGATTACAGGTGTGAGCCACCACGCTCGGCCCAGTTTTGCCATTTTCTGCAGCAGTTGTCAGTTCTTTGAGTGACGTGAAGATAGAGATTTGGTAGGTGAGGGGACGAGTAAAGGAACTAGTGAATTGAAAGGCCTGTTTAAAAGGAGATTAGTTAAAATAATGGACCACAGTGTCTACACTGCATAGAGAAGGAAATAAAGGCAGTGAAGAGCTACTAAATCAGAAGGAAACGGAAGAATTACACAGCTGCTGGTTTCCATGTGGTAGGAGACTGGTTATAGTTGGCAGATGGGAATGAAAGATGAAAGGAGAGGAAGCTGTAGTTGTAGGGGAGAATACTTAGTTCAGAAGAGTGGAGTGAGTCCTGGGTGATGGCCATCTCTAGCAGTTAGCTATTGCCAAAGTGGAGGGAAGAAAGTCACCAGAGAGGCTGCAAGTCTAGTGTTCTGTTTAACCACAGTGAAGATGCATGACATGAAGTACAGCTGAGACTCAAGGTTGAGTGGCCCTGGCCACGGTCCACCTGGCTAGCAAGCAGTGTCTTCTGCTCACCGATCCAGTGTCCTCTACTCCCTCACCTAGTCTTTCCCCAGGCCCTACTGGATGCAAGAACAGGGTCACTTTCAACTTCAGAAATAATGTCACCGTAAACCAAACACCAACCTTGGCTGGTCTTTGTTACTGTATTCCCTTAATGCGGGGTGCACGCCAGAAATTTTCATTCTAGATGTCGCAGTCACTTAATTTCAGAGCACTTATTTTTCTTTTAAATACTTCACTTTTTTCTTTGCTTTTTTTCTTAAATAACTTCACTTTTATTTCATGCTTTAAAGTTTGTAGATCATTTCCATGAAATAATTCATTAGACAAATTCATTATTATAATTTCATTACAATAACTAAGCAGGCCAGGCAGCATTATTCAATTTCCACACATGAGTACACTCAGACTTTGGGAAATCGGTTTTCAAGGGCACCTTTAGTTCAATGCGCTTTCGTTGTCACGAAGGGCCTGTCCTTTGAACTGCAAAGTCACAGCACATATTGACAGAGTTACTCTGAAACACGTAAAATGATTATGATGCCATAGGGTGATAGATTTAAAAATGAAACCTGAGAGTTTAGTAATAATAGCTTCCTGTCACTATTACTTTGTCATCTTTCAAGGACTTTTAAATCATCGAGAAATATATTTTTTCTTTTCTGAAAACCACGTGAACGCAGTTGACAGCGACAGATAATCAATCACAAGAGTGATAAAGGGTGGTGGCTGCACTGGAAACAATGAGCACATTTAAAGTCTGTTTAAGGTGACAGTCGTCTCTGAAAAATAGGAGCTGATGGGCCTCCGTCAGGGCTTCTAAGATTTTTATCATTCTGAGAGAGTAACTGCCTTTTCTTTTCTTTTTTTTTTTTTTTTTTTTTTTTTTTTTTGAGACGGAGTCTTGCTCTGCCACCCAGGCTGGAGTGCAGTGGCCTGATCTCAGCTCACTGCAAGCTCCGCCTCCCGGGTTTACGCCATTCTCCTGCCTCAGCCTCCCAAGTAGCTGGGAATACAGGCGCCCGCCACCTCGCCCGGCTAGTTTTTTGTATTTTTTAGTAGAGACGGGGTTTCACTGTGTTAGCCAGGGTGGTCTCGATCTCCTGACCTCGTGATCCGCCCGTCTCGGCCTCCCAAAGTGCTGGGATTACAGGCTTGAGCCACCGTGCCCAGCCAGTAACTGCCTTTTCAATCCAGATTTTACAAAGTCAGAAACTTCCTGAATGAGCAACTCTTAGAATGAACTTGGTACTTAACGTGTTTGGAGATCCGGGAAGAAGGAAGGTTTTTATAGTTGTTTTCAATCTTATCTAAACATACTTGGCCAGAATTATAAGAAGTAAAACCATTCAAAGTGTTCATCCCTTAAAGCAAAACGGATGTCGATTAGGGACTCAGCATATACATCATGATCAACTTGTAATGACCCCAAATCTTTATTGGGCTTTTTAGTAAGTAGTTTGTATTTTACAATATTCACGTGACTCATATGATGTTGTTTTTGTAGGTAGAATGGTGTTCTACCTGCAATTACATGGGTCAAAGTAATGTTTATCTAAAATATGACAATTAAAGTTCATTCTTTGATACACACTTCTCTGTGCTGCCTAAAGAATATCTTCAGTTCTTCTTCTTAATTTTTTATCCTTTTTTCAAAATAGGTAACCTGTAAGGCTCATACAAATATGCGTCAAAAATCTGCACCTGTACTCTTTTTTTTTTTTTTTTTTGAGACAGAGTTTCTCTCTTATCTCCCAGGCCAGAGTGCAATGGCATGATGTAGGCTCACTGCAACCTCAACCTCCTAGGTTCAAGAGATTGTCCCACCTCAGCCTCCCCAGGAGCTAGGATTACAGGTGCATCACCACATCACGCTAATTTTTGTACTTTTAGTAGAGACAGGGGTTTTGCCATGTTGGCCAGGTTGGTCTTGAACTCCTGACCTCAGGTGATGTGCCTGCCTCGGCCTCCCAAAGTGCTGGGATTACAGGTGTGAGCCAACATGCCCAGCCTGCACCTGGACTCTTGATTCTTTGGCTGACACTCCTCTCCACGTCTAGATCATGCTCCACAGCTCGTTTCCTAGAGGAAACCTGTCATCCAGAGAGAAGGGAGAAAAACAACTAAGAGACCTAGAAACCTGCCTAAGAAATTCTTAAATCCAGCTATAATCAACTAATGCATTATTGCTTTATATTTATTCATCAGCCATCGTCATTTAAGTGTTAAATAAACAGTGCAAACTCTGTCCTCTCCTTCAGTTGCTTTTTTTAGAGTTAAAGGTAAACAAGAATCAAGTACTCCTCTCCTCCCACCACCACCGCCCCAGCGTCATATCATACCCAGTTTGAGGGATTTCTTTACACAATCTGAAATGCTTTAAATATATACTGTGGTCAGCTGGTTCACATAACAAAAAAAATGATTAAACATGTATTATGCATTAGGAGACTGATGAAATATCACCATGGAAACTTTGATGCTGAGTTTATATGTGTAAAATTTTCACTTGCAAAATTACAGTTGCAAGTATCTTTGTCCAGAAAATTGGGCCTCTTCATCAGAAGCAAGAAGTCACCTTCCCATTTTACTAAACATCTATGTTGAACATTAGTCTACACTATCAGTATGATTTGTCATTTATTTCATCGCTGAAGTGACAATGACAATCGTCCTCACATCTGTATTTCTCTGTAAAGTTAACAGAGATAATTCATATGAAAGCATGAATATTTGGCCAATGTGCATCACCTCAATGCGTGCTTATAGTGTTCCTAATAGTGGTTCTATCTATCTATCTATATCCATTTTTCACCTCAGAATAGTGTACATTCAAGATTTCTAGCAGGTTTTGACATTCCACCTTTCACAATCAATTGACGATTTTCTTTTAAAGAATTTAAATGATGATATGAGGAAATGAAGAGAGGGGTCCTAAAGTCAAAATCTCATTAGCCCATGATCAACAAACTCATCTAGTACAGGCATTTCCATGAGTTGTGCTTTAAAACCAACCAACAGAGATTACAAATTTTCTATCATGAGAAACTTACAAAGAATGCATTATAAAAGTGATATCATTTTCTCCAAATGTTTTAGAAATATTAACAACAAACAGAAATACAATAAATAGGATTTGTAGTTTTTCATGTAAGATGATAGCATATTTATGTATGTACAAATATCCTACATTAAGGGTTAATAAAGTCCTTTATATAACTTAGATATGTGTATATATGCACACCTACCTATATCTGTGCTCTTTAATTACAGTAATATTAGGCAGAATTCTTTTACTAAATATTTAATTCCAACCAACCACAATCTATTGCATTAAAGTGCATTTGTCCTAAACATGATTTTAATTCATTCTGCAATAATAGTCACATCACTCTTATCTATAAACTCCTGTCTGAATTTGTCAAGTCCACAGAAATTTTAAAATAAAGATTATATAGGAACTGGATTTAGACAATCCATGATTATTATGTGTAAACGTCCTGTTGTGGAAATCCAATAGAAATATGAACAGTGAAGAAGAATGAAATGATAGCTAGGTCACTACCAAATTGAGTTGGTATTCAGCCAGGCATTTTACTAAATTCAATCTGATTTTTATTATCGTCCTCTTGCTGTCCATTTCAACTTGAATAAATATTTCTTTGAATCCTATACAAATTTTCATTAAAGATATAGTCATAAATTAAAAAGCTTACTAATATCTGCTCAGTTTCCAAGATTCAGCCAGCATTCCACCCTCCCACAAAAGTCTGTTATAGAAAACTTCTAAAATACAAGACAAGCCAGGCATGGTGGGTTGCACCTGTCACCCCAGCACTTTGGGAGGCTTAGGAGGGAGGATCACTTGAGGCCAGGAGTTCAAGATCAGTCTGGGAAACAAAGCAAGACCTTGTCTCTGAAATAAATAAATTTTGAAAACACAAAATAAAACATAAGACACATAAATATAGAACTGATTAAGGAGTACAAAAATATTTCAATTACATCAAAGAACAGAATGGCAAACCAGGTAAAGATTGTCACTTATATAGTTATTTGCTTTTTGACAAAGGAACCAAAGCAATTAAATGTAAAAAGAAAAGAAAGTATTTTAAAACAATTGGTATTGCAATATCCAGATACCTTTTTTTTATTATTATTTTGATGAGACAGAGTCTTGCTCTGTTGCCCAGGCTGGAGTGCAGCGGCATGATCTTGGCTCACTGCAACCTCCACCTCCCAGATTCAAGCGATTCTCCTGACTTAGCCTCCAGAGTAGCTGAGATTACAGGTGTGTGCCACCACGCCTGGGTAATTTTTTTTTTTTTTTTTTTTTAGTAGAGACGAGGTTTCAACATGTGGGCCAGGCTGGTCTCAAACTCCTGACCTCGTGATCCATCCACCTTGGCCTGCCAAAGTGCTAGGATTACAGGTGTGAGCCACCACGCCTGGCCAATATCCATATTTTTTAAAATGAAGTTCAGGCCGGGCGTGGTGGCTCACACCTGTAATCCCAGCACTTTGGGAGGCCAAGGCAGGCAGTTCACAAGGTCAGGAGATCGAGGCCGTCCTGGCTAACACGGTGAAACCCCGTCTCTACTAAAAATACAGAAAAATTAGCCAAGTGTGGTGGCGGGCACCTGTAGTTCCAGTTACTCAGGAGGCTGAGGCAGGAGAATGGCATGAACCTAGGAAGCGAAGCTTGCAGGCTTGCAGTGAGCTGAGATCACGCCACTGCACTCCAACCCAGGCAATAGAGCGAGACTCCGTCTCAAAGAAAAAAAAAAAAAAAAAAAAAAAAGAAGCTCAATCTCTATCTCTCACCATATACAAAAATAGATTTGAGGTAGATGATATACCTAAATATAAAGGCTAAAGTCATAATGCTTTCAAAGGAAAACAGGAGAATCAAGAATCTCTTCATCACTTGGTGTGATCTTTAATTGTATGGATCCACTTGGCTAGGGCACAGTACCTTACCCAGATATTTGATCAAACACTAGTCTAGATGTTGTTGTGAAGGTATTTTGAGATAAGGTTGAGATGGGAAGCAGCAGACTTTGAGTAAAGCAGATCCCCTCCATAGTGTGGTAGACCTCATTCAATCAGTTAAAGGTCTTAGAATAAAAGATTGAGGTCCGCTGAAGAAGAAATAATTCTGCCTCCAGACTATCTCTGCCATTGAACTTGAGCTGCATCAACTCTTCCCTGGGTCTCCAGCCTGCTGGTCTACCTTGCAGATTTTGTACTCGTCAACCTCTGCAATCATGAAAGCCAGTCCCTTTAAATCTCTCTCTCTCTCACACACATACAGCACATATATACACACACACACACACACACACGGGGGGAGAGAGAGAGATTTAAAGATATATGTAAAATGTATATAATATAATATTTATATATATATATATAATGTGTCCCACTAGGGCACAGAGAGGTAAGAAGTTGTAACATGTGTTTGTTGCATTTCATGAATGAATGAAAGAGTAAATGAATTCTGACTAAGAGAGATTTATTTATAAACACAGTACCATTTACATTAGAACCAACAAGAATGAAGTACTTAGAAAAAAATTGAACTATATATATATATATGGACACACACACAGACATACACACACATATGCATATATGCACATACACACCCTATTGGTTCTGTTTCTCTGGAGAATCTAGACAATATACTTGGGGATAGGCAAAAGTTTCCTGGGTCGTAGAAAGCAATAACCATAAAATAAAAGTAAGAACTAAAAAATTTTAAAATTATACTTTATAAAAATTAAAACTTTTGTTCATCAAAAGCCACTGTTAAGAAGCTAGGAAAGCTACCACTGTTGAGAAGCTAGGCAAGCTACAGATAAGGGTAAAATGTTCACAAAATATAATATCTGTCAAAGAACCGACATCTAAAACACATAAAGAAAGCCCACAAATCAATAATAAAGCAACTCAATAAAAACATCCAAATGATTGTAGCAGACATTTCATAAAAGAAGATGTACAAATAGCCAACAAGCACAGAAAAAATACTCAATATCATTAGTTATCAAGAAAATGCAAATTATAACGATAATGAGCTATCACTTGACACCCACCAGAATAGCTAAAATTAAGAAGACCCACATGTTGGCAAGAACCTAAAGCAAATATTGTTGGTGGAACTGGAAAATGTCACAACCACTTTGGAAAAAGGTCTGGAAGTCTTCTATAAAACTAAACTCACACCTAACCTATAGGCATAAGCCATTTCATTCCAGGAGAAATGAAAATACATGTCCCCCCAAAGACTTTGGCAAGAATATTCTTACATAACAGCTAAAATTGGGAACCACACAAGTATCCATTAATAAGAAAATGAATAAATAAACTGAATTGCCCACACACTGGAACACTACTCAGCAATGTAAAGGAAAAGAGAGATGGCTGAGACACACGACAGCATGGGAAGATGAAAGGAAAATTGACAGGGAAGGGGGATGAGAGAATTTTCTGGGGTGATGATAATCTCTTATATTGTCACAGGGATTTAGATTACACACATGTATAAGGTTGTCAAAACTCAGCAAAGCAGGCTGGGCAAGGTGGGTCATGAAAAAAGAACAAATAAACTCCCCATTACACTTTATTGGAAAATATTATCTGTTTTTGCTAATTCTCTCTTAATCCTCACTAGCCCATTAATTAAACATTGCTTTTAGTTTTTAAATGTGAATTTGGGAATGTTGAGAATTTTCCTAATTTAACTTAAATTGGAGAAAATACAGAGTTTTGCTTTAGTGAATACACTATTTTGTGTTTTCTAATGTGTCCCATCAGGGCATAGAAAGAGAGGTAAGAAATCATAACATGTGTTTGTTGCATTTCATGAATGAATGAATGAAAGAGTAAATGAATTATGACTAAGAAAGATTTATTTATAAACACAGTACCATTTACATTAGAACCAACAAGAATGAAGTACTCAGAAACAAATTAAACACAATATGTATACACTGTGTATAAAGAAAACTATAAAATGATAAAAGGAATCAAATTTCTAAGAAATTAAATAAATGGTATTCTATGTTCATGGCTAGGAAGACTCAATATTGTTAAGGGTAAAATAGTCTCTGACACAGGGGGCAAAGTCATCTTCAGTGGTGAGATCTTGTGTTGGGACGATGTTTTCTAAGGTAATCTCCATTATCTCTAGTGGTGAGATTTTGGGCCAAGAGGATGCTGTCTGAGATGTGGGACTGGGGTTGTGTGTTTCCTCAGTTGATTATTTCTTTTGCTGTGCAGAAGATACATAGATCAATGAAATAGAATAGAGAATCCACAAATAAAATCACACACCTATGACCAACTTATCTTTGACAAAGTCAACAAAAATAAACAATGGAGAAAGAACACCCTATTCAATAAATGGTGCTGGGAAAATTAGCTAGCCATATGCAGAAGAATGAAACTTGAGCCCTATCTCTTACCATATAAAAATTAAGATGAATTAGAAACATAAATGTAAGACCTGAATCTATAGAAGTCCTAGAAGAAAACCTTGGAAAAACTCTTCTGGGCATTGGTCTAGTCAAAGAAGTTTTGACTAAGACCCCAAAAGTAAATGCACCAAAAGCAAAAATAGGAAATTCCATTATTATTCAAATCCAGAATTTTCTTGGCCTACTTTTTACTCAATTTTTTTATCGCCTTCTTTGTGGCTCTGTGTTTTGTGAGATTTCTTTTACTTTACTTTCTATTTTACTGATTTTTAACTTTAAAAGCATAAACTTAATGTCTGAAAACATAAGCTTTATGTTCTCTGATTGTTCTGTTTTCATAGTCTTGCTATTGTTTAATGGCTGAAATATCCTTTTGATTCTTGCTAAGTATCAGAGCAAGAGCTTTTATTCAGTTACATTATGTGCTCTGCACTATCTATTTCCCCCAGGGCCCATGTTAATCTTTATTTTAATCTGTCTCCTTCATGCTGTGGTCTCTTTATATACACTTACCTCCTTAAGTTGAAGAGAGAAAGCCTGAGATAATAGGTATGAGTTGTGTAAGCAGGGTTCCCCAGTCTAAGCTTCTCCCTTGATGGGAAATACTTGGGATTTAATGTATTGGGAACTTAATGTGAACATGAGGACTGTTTGCTTGGCTTCCTTTGACAGCAAGAAGACAGGTGGTGAGCTATTGAGTTATAGTTCCTGAAGATTCCAAAAACTAAGAGGAATTTACTTCAGAACCAACATTATCTACATTGGAAGCCTCAGCTTTCAATTATTTTGTTCAGTCTCTCAATTAGACTCACTATGGGGACTTTTTAAATTAATTAATTTATTTGTTTATTTATTTTGAGACAGAGTTTCACTCTGTTGCCCAGGCTGAAGTGCAGTGGCATGATCTTGGCTCACTGCAACCTCCACCTCCAGGGTTCAAGTGATTCTTGCGCCTCAGCCTCCAGAGTAGCTGGGGACTATTGAGGATGGAAGGCAAACCACTTGTGCTTAGTGAAGCTAATCCACTATTGACGTAGGAAATTTTCCTTGACCCCTTTGCAGGCCTCGCAACAGGGATGCCTCACTTACTCAGCCCACCACAGGTGAGTGGGTGCAAGAGCCAGAATGAGTGCTTTTGGGTGCTGGCAGGAGCAAAACTTTGTGCAGCCCTGCGGCAGCACCTAGAGGGGTACCTGGAATCCCTGAAGCCCCAGAGGGTATGTGTGACAGTGCTCTTTCAGCTTTGCCATCCACGGATGGGTTAAGTGTTAAATAGCTCAGTGAGCCCGCTGCCTTTTCACAAGGGCAGAGGGTCAGTGTGTCAGCCTTCAATATCTGCACCTGTGGCACCTGAGCTCTTGTTTAGTGTCCAGGAAAATTCAGGTCACAGAAACAAATTGGAGGGTAATGAATACAAAGGATTTTATTGCCAATGAATGTGGTTCTCAGCAGGAAGAGGAGCTGGAAGGGAGATGGAGTGGGAAGGTGATCTTCCCCTAGAGACCGGCTGTCCCAGCCGGACTCCTCTCTGAAGCAACATCATCAAGCCATCTCTCTGAAGTCAAACTGCTTCTCTCTGACGTCAAATCACAGTCTCCAATATCCAGCTGCTTCTCCTCTTCCCCCTTCTCTGCCCTTTGGTAGTTGGGTCAGGAGTTTTATGGGTACAGGATGGGGAGCAGGGCAGGCCATGGGTGGTTTTGGAAAAGGCAACATTTGAGTGAGAAAAACAGGAATGCATGTTCTCGCTTTGGGCCATGGTTCCAGGCTTGAGGGTGGGGCTTTGCCAGGGATCCTGCCCTTTTCTGCCTAGAATTTCTCTGCCTCCTGTTCCTATCACTATTGCAAAGTCTCGCATTGATACAGTGACTTAGACATCAAGAATTTCATTTCTCTCACATAACAGCCCAGTTCTGCTCCATGAAGTCATTCAGGTACTTACGGTCCTCTTATCTTGTTTCTACACCATCTCCTAGAGCAGCACTTCTCAAACATTAATGTGCACAGGAATCACCTGGAGGTCTTATTAAACTGCAGATTCTAATTCAGTTGGTCTGTGGAGGTGCCAGGTATTCTGCATCTTTAATGAGCAGGAGCTGCTGCTGATGCAGATGCTGCCAACTGGAGAAGAATTTAAAAGCCAGGCACTAGCATTGTTCTCATCCATACCATTGAATTTCTGTTAAATTCTGTATTCTAACCAGGTGCAGTGGCTCACACCTGTAATCCCAGCAACTCAGGAGACTGAGGCAGGAGAATCACTTGAGCCTAGGAGTTCTAGAGCAGCCTGGGCAACATAGTGAGACCCCATCTCTAAAAAGATATTTTTTAATTAGGTAGGGGTGGTGGTGTGTGCCTGTAGTTCCAGTCACTTGGTCGGAGGAGGAGGGAGGATCACTTGAGCCTAGGAGTTCATAGTTACAGCGACCTATGATTGCACTTCTGCATTCCAGCCTGGGCAGCAGAACAAGACCCCATGTCTATAAAATCATAATAATAATGAAACAAATTCTGTATTCCAGCACAAGAGATGGGGAAGGAGTAAGAAGGCCCAAGCCTGAAAGCAATATCTTCATTTTCACTCCCCTGCCACTGGTGAACTTATAGTAACAAGCGAACTAACCCAACTATCAATCTACCACTGCGGAGAAAAGAAAGACTGAATGTTGACAAACACTGGCAGTCTCTACTATGTAGTGAGACTGAACTGGAAGTTTTAAATTTTTTTTGATTTTTTAAAAAATAAATTGTCTCCATTAAGTATTAAGTAAGAAAGCATTTATGGGTGTAATATATAAAGAAAAACAGTAAAATGAAAACTGATATATTTATCACCCGAGTTTAACAAAAAATGATTACTTCCACTTTCTTTGAAGTGGCTTCTGAAGCATTATCTCAAAGTCCACAAATTCATTCAAATCATCTCACCCAGCTGTGAATGAGTCCCCTGGGTATAATCCATCCACTGACCTGTGAACTAAAGAGACAAGTTATCTGGCTCCAACACACTGAAAATAATATGATGGGATTTGTGTAGGATAATTATAGACATTCTAGCACAAATAGTGAAAAAATGGGAGGTAAAAAGCAGTCAATAGCTTACAAAAGTTCTGAAGTAGAGCAAAGCAAATGCCGAATTTTTTTTCAAGGATTTATGATGTGGTTTGGATGTGTGTCCGCTCCAAATCTCATGTCAAAATACAATCCCCAATGTTGGAGGTGGGATCTGGTGGGAGGTGTTGGATCCTGGGGGTGGTTCCCTTCAGCACCCCCTTGGTGATGAGTGAGTTCTCATTCTATTTGTTCACATGAGAGCTGGTAGTCTAAAAAAGCCTGGCATGGCTCTTGCTCCCTCTTTTGCCATATGATACTCCCCTACTCCCCCTTTGCTCTCCTCCACGATTGTAAGCGTCCTGAGGCCCTCACCAAAAGCAGATGCCAGCACCACGTTTCCTGTAAAGCTTGCGGAACTGCCAGCCAAAAAAAGCCCCTTTTCTTTATAAATTACCCAGTCTCAGGTATTATTTTATAGCAACACAAATGGACTGACACAGCCTGAGAACAATCACTTGTCGTGTTTGGCTCCAGGTTCTTAGCTCTGCCTTCTTGGTGATTGAGTCCACCCTGTAGGCTCTTAACCCCGCCCTCTAAGTGCTTGGCTCCACCCTTTAGGCTCTGTGCATACCTTCTCACTCTTTTCCGTCCCTTGTGCTGGAATACAATTTTTTTTTTTCATTTTTATTTTTATAGAGATGGGGTCTCATTCTGTCACTCAGGCTGAAATGCAGTGGTGCAATCATAGCTCCACCCTCTGAATCATCCTTAATTACTCATAAAATGTAGCTGGTGTTTGCACTTATTTACCAGCCTGCTTCCTGCTAGTAGAATTTGGGGGATCCAACATCCCCTTTCATTTTATATTTTCTCTTTTCCTTTTTGTCTAAGATGGTAGCGTTTCTGCTGAAGCAATGTTCTCAGGAACATTGTGGATCCTGAATTTATTTCACAGGGATTCATTCCATTAGACAAAACCTGCACTCCCAATTTTTTTTTTTAGATGAGCCCTTCTTTACCTTTGGCCTCTGCTGAGATAGCTGAGGGATAGCCCTGCAAGTTTGCTAGAGGCTCTCTATGTTGATTAAGAGGATCTCAGGGGCACACCCTTCATCTCTTGATGGGGCCTTTTGTGTGATCTCTTGATATTTCTGTGGTTTTAGAAAAAGTTGTGTTGTCAATCACACACCCAGCCTTTTCTCTACACCACACTTTTAGCAGTCTTTTCTGACACTTAGCACCTAATGCCATCTGGAAAGGCTGAACATTTTCAAAATCTCCTAGTCTTGTTTAATTATTGTTGTTGAACTGTTCTCTCCTCAATTTATCTCACTCCTCTTGCATATTACAAGTGCCAAAAAGAAGCCAGGAAGCACCTTCAAATCTTTGCTTCGAAATTTCCTGAGTTATATATTCAGCACGACACATTCTGTTTTCCACAAAAATTCTGCTAAACTTTCTGCCTTTACAGAATAAGGATTCCTTTTCCTACAGTGGTTGGGAAAATGGTGAAGAAAATCACCATCAGAAATACACCAAAGTAATAGCGTGCAACATCCTCCTAAGCATGCTCGAATCAGTGAGTGAAAATCTGAGGAAAAACAGGCTATTAAGATGATTTCAAAGTTTCTTTCTCATATGTTTATCAATTACAAAAGGAAAAAATGGTAACTCTGCAGTAATGAAATCTGATGGACACCACTTAACCAAGTTATCTAGGACAACACTACAGTAATGAGACATATTGAGATCATGTACACCAAAGAATACAACGTCACTTCTGTATTATTTTTGCCCAAAATGCATAATGTCATTCTAATCATGAGGAAACTTCAGACAAATGTAAATTAAGAGATATTCTCCAAAACAGCTGACCAGTGCTTGTCAGAAGTGTTATGGTCATGAAAGACAAGAACAGACTGAAGAAGGGTCCTAGATTAGAGGGAACGAAGAAGACACAGCCATCAAATGCCGTGGGAGATCCTGGATTAGCTGCTGGAAAAGAAAAAGGACAAAAGGAGAAACTGATGTCATTCAAATAATGTCTGTAGTTTACTTATTAGGGTCATATCAATTGGTAATTTCCTGGTTTTTATCATTGTATGATGGCTAAGTTGTTAACATTAGGGGAAGCCAGGTGAAAGGGTTTACATGAGCTCTCTATACTATTTTTGCAACTTTTCTAATTTAAAAATAAAAGCTGAAAAAAGCAAACAGAACCTGGAAAAATGTAGCAATGACAATACATCATGGTCAAATGCAGCCTACTCTAGGCGTATAAGTTTGATTTTATATGTGAAAATTAAGTAAAGAAATAGGCAGCAGTTGTGCTATCTATTTGCCCTCTCTAGGGGTATGTCCAAGGAAGAAGGGGTTCACCTAGTCACATTCCCCTTATAAACTTGATAATAACAGAACTCCCAGGAAACATGCAAACAGTATTTATCAGCAGGAGAATCCTTATCTGTTTTTAGCAATGCCAGATCTGTACTAATCATTTGTTACGAATAAAGCACAGGATTAATGTACACATGGGGCATGATTTTTGGAAAATATTACATAGACTGTGTACCTATCTGATATGGTTTGGCTCTGTGTCCCCACCCAAATCTCATGTGGATTTAATCTCCATGTGTCAGAGGAGGGGCCTAGTGGGAGGGAACAGGATCATGCGGGAGATTTCCCCATGCTGTTCTTGTGATAAGAGTGAGATCTCTCAATTTCTGCTGGTTTAAAAATGTGACACTTCCTCCCTCATGCTGTCTTCTGCTGCCATGAAAGACCTGCCTTGATTCCCCTTTGCCTTCTGCCATGATTGTAAGTTTCCTGAGGCCTCCCCAGCCATGCAGAACTGTGAGTCAATTAAACCTTTTTTCTTTATAATGTACCCAGTCTCAGGCAGTTCTTTATAGCCATGTGAAAACAAACTGATACATATCTAAATATAAAATGGAGATTTTAATTACCAAAATCACTTCTGTTTATGTAGGTGATATTCCAAATGCATTGCTCTCTAAAACTCATGTGTTAAAATTGTGCCCATTGTGTTAAGACTTTTGGGGTGGTCTTGGTCATTGTAGATGTCTCCATGCTTAGCCTGTGCAAAGATTAAGAAAAAAATATATAATAACATATTTTAGAACACAGGAATACAATGTGACTTTCTTAAAATATTGAAAACTTTCCCTCTGATAGTCTGAATGAGATAGGGCATTATACTAGAGGTCTTATGAATGCAATAAGACAAGAAAAATAAATAAAAGGTATGATAATTAGAAAGAAAGACGTATAAAAAATGAAAACTGGGCAGTGCCTCTTACTATTAAACAATGACATGACTGCATATAAATTCCAGAATACCTAAAGATAAGACTTTTGATTCTAGGTAAGATGTGTTCAGTCTTGGAAGGCCAACATTTTATCTATCTCTAAGAACTAACTAAAAATGGATGAATTACAAGAATTAATTGTTAAATACAACAGGCTATGTTGGAAGTAACAAGCACAGATTAACTAACATTCTGGGGAGAGAAGAGCCCATTCTAGGTAAGCTGATGGCCACCAGCTGTTTTCTTCCCTGGTGGCATTTGCCAATTTGGGCCTGGGCTAAGGGTCAGATTTAGCCCATGCAGCAACACAACACACAGGGAAAGAAAAACCAGAAAAGCTCTTGGCAGTTGCTTCAGGATGGTGTGACAGATTGGACACTAGAGGAAATAAAAATGCTTGGCTATTTTTCCTACATGAAGTCTCAAGGTGTACAGGAAGCTAGGAGCCTGATGTGGAAAGGCTGAGTAAAATATCCCCCAATTGGACTTGAGAAACAATGTCCTATTGTGAATAAAAACAAAACCAACCCCTACTCCATCCTTTTAAGACATTTGCCTGATTTCGATTCTGTACTACATGAGGTGAGAGACTAAAGAGTCAGCTCTTAACCTTTGAAATGAAGGATTCTCATGAAATAAAACTACTAGGATTTCAATTAAAATTCTGTAAGGTTCGTGCCTGAGAAAGGAGTGAGGGCCAGGCTTGAAGGCTCATGCCTGTAACCCCAGTACTTTGGGAGGCCAAAGCAAGAGGATTGCTTGAGAGAAGGAATTCAAGACCAGCCTGGGCAACGTAGTGAGACTCCATCTCTATTATTATTATTTTTTAATATTTTTTCAAGGCCAGGCACAGTGGCCTCAGCCACTCAGGAGGCTGAGGTGAAAGGATCGCTTGCAGCTGAGTAGTTGATGAGCAGGTGAAAGGATCAGCTTGCAGTTGAGAAGCTGAACTCTACCATGTTGATGGTGGAGTTCAAGGCTGTAGTAAGCCATGGCACTGAACTCTAGGCTGGGCAATAGGGTGAGATCCCAACTCTAAAAAAAGAAAGAAAGAAAAGGAATAGAAATGAAACTGATGTGGATTGAGCCTCACTAAAACTGTGCCCAATCCTGAACCCGCTCAAGCTCTAATTGGAATGAGGTGATATTCGTCAGCCTGTCTCAGGGAGAATTCAGAGTGAAGGAATGCTTACCAACTCATGTTATAAAGACTACTCTAACTCTGACACAAAAGTAGAAAAGACATGACAATAAAGAAAAATTATAATGTCAATATTCCTCGGGAATACAGATGCAAAATAATAGCAAATCAAATACAGCAATGTGTAATGTCTTATGATCAAGATGCATTTATTCCAGGAATTCATAAGAAGTCATAAGAAAATCATAATTTCTTATTATCAAGATGCATTCATTCTAGGAATTCATAAGAAAATCAATCTTACTGACCATGTTAATAAGATAAAGAAAAATTTATATGATCCTTTAATACACGCAGAGAAAGTATTTCACAAAATCAACACCCTTTCCTGATGAAGATTTAGAGTAAACTAGGAACAGCAGGACACAGCCAGAAAGATCTTCTGATGGAGATTATCTATAAAATACTCATCACTAACTTTATAAGTAATAGTAAGACATTAACTGCTTTCCTATTGAGTTAAGCAACAAAGATGTTCATTATTAACCACTTCTATTTAGCATTATACTAGAGTTTCTAGTTAGCATAGTAAGCAAAGAAAAATATATATAAATTATAAATGCCATAAACTTTAAAACTGTGATGCATAGATTATGTAATTATATACATAGAATATACAAAAGTCCAACATATATTTGAAGTAATAAATGAATTTAGAAAGATCATTAGATACCAGGTTAATATGCAGGCATCAACTAAATTTCTATTTCCTAGAGACAAACAATTGAAAATTAAAATTATAAAAACATTTCCAGTAGCATCAAAGAAAATCAAATGCCTAGCAAACATTTAATGAGAGATGTTATGATAGAAAGAACAATGGCCCCCTAAAGATGTTCATGTCAGAATCCCTGGAACCTGTGAGTTAATGCCTTACATGGCAAAAGGGGCTTTGCAGATGTGATAAAGTTACAGACTTCTGGATGGAAAGACTACTCTTATCCAGAAGGTCCCAGTCTAGTCACAAGAGTCCTTAAAATCAGAGAACCTGGTTACTGAAAGAGATACCAGGATAGAAGTAGGGTCAGGAAGATATTACATTGTTGGCTTTTAAGTTGGAAGAAGGAGATCATGAACCAAAGCATTCAGGTGGCTGCTAGAAGCCATAAAAGGCACTGAAATAAACTGTTGCCTAGAACTTCCAAAAAGAATGCGACTCAGCTGCTACCTGGAGTTTAGCTTTGTAAGACCGATTTTGGACTCCTGACCTCTAAACCTGTAAAATAATAAATGTTTATTGTTCTAAGTCACTATGCTTGTGGTAATTGGTTATAGCAGCAATAGGAAACTAATATAGATTTTGGTACCAGTACTGTATACTTTTGGTACCAATACTCTATACTGTATACTTTTGTTGCTGCTGTGACAACTATTTAAAATTATGGAGAGATCTTTGGACTTGGGCAGTGGGTAGAGGATGAAGGAATTTTAAGGGACATTATAGAAAAAGCCTAGAGTGCCTTTACCAGGCTGTTAGGAAACTATTCCCAGTTTATTCTGGAACTTCATCATGAAAAGGTGTTGAATTTGTGAAATACCTTTTCTGTATCTATTAAAATGATCACATAATTTTTTCCTTTATCTTACTAACATAATCAATAGCATTGATTGATTCTTTTGTGTTATGAATTCCTGGAATAAATGCATCCTGATCATAAGAAATTATCCTCTTATGCATTGCTGGATTTGATTTACTGTTATTTTGCATCTCTGTGTCTGAGGAATATTAGCATTATAATTTTTTTATTGTAATGTCATTTTCTAGTTTTGTGTCAGAGTCACATTAGACTGATAATATACATTCGTAAGTATTTCTTCATTCTGAATATTAATGTAATGACTGCTAGTGAGGACTCAAAGAAGTGAGCAGGATGGTGGAGAAAACCTATGATGTCTTATAGAATATATAAATTGCCATAAACAGGCTGTTGGTGGAAATATGGATGCTAAAGCATTGCTAATAAGGTTTCAGGAAGAAATGAACATATTGAGACTGGAGGACATGACAACCTTGTCATATAGTGGTAGAATGTTAAGCTGAATTGTATTCTACAGTTATGTGGAAAACAGAATTTGTTACAAACTTGGATGTTTAGCTCAGGATATTCCCAAGCAAAGTGTTGAATATGCAGCCTCGTTTCTCTCTGCCTTTCATTATAAAATGTGAGAGGAAAAAGAACTGTTAACCAGAAAGAAATCAGCACTTGATGATTTGGAAAATTCCTGGTCATTCTAGGTTATGAAAGATGCTAAACTTCAAAGAATCACAGGAAAGCTTGCTCTGGAGGGCAAATCAGGGGAGTAGCTGGACAACATCTCCCTAGTGGTTTGGAAGGAACAAAACATTTTTGTAGGAAGTCGACATGTGATTCATGGATTTCCTTAGCTATCTCAGCAGAAGCCAAAAATAGATATGGGGTTATCTAGAAAAGACCTGTGGATGAGCCTCTTGTCTAATGAGTAAGTCTCCATGACATATGCCAGTGACTTACATTGTCCTTGAGAATTTTATACCAGCAAAAACACTGCCAACTTAGGCTGAATGACTGAAGGAGACAGCATGAAATGAAAGGCTATCAGACTCCTGAAAGTCTACAGGTAGAAAGAAAGCCATAAAACTACTCAGCTGCAAATACGTGCTAGCCTTCATTGCAAAGGACAACTCAGAGGACAGAGCTGACAGGACAGAGGGTAAAACCTTAAGCCCAGAGGGCAGACTTGTGATCCAAAGAGGTTTATCTGAAGGACTTAAACCTAGTGTTGTTTTCCCAGCTTGATTTTGAAATTTCTTGGGACTGATGATTCGTTTTTTCCTTCCATTTTCCCCCTTTTTGAACAGGAATGCTTGTAACTGGTATTCATACCTGTACCACTTTGTATTTTGAAAAAGAAAAAAGAAAAAAAAATCATATTTTCTCATATTTTCTAGCATCACAGGTCCACAAATGGAGAAAATTTTGACTTAGGAATGATCATATCCAGAGTCTCACCCATATCTGACTTAAATAATTTAGATGAGATTTTGGACTTTAAGTTGATGCTGTAATGGGCTGCAAATTGCGGGGATTTTGTGTTAAAGGAAACATATTTTGCACGTGGAACAAATGTAAACCTGTGAGGATCAGGAGGTGGAGTATGGTTATGGTAGGTCATGTGGGGAGTCACTGAAGCCCATGTCCAACCACCAGCAAGGAACTGAGATCCAGCAACAGCCATGTGAGTGGTCTTCACGATGATTTCTTCAGAGGACTGCAGCTCCAGGTGACAACTTGACCAAACTCACATGAGTGACCCTAAGCCAGAACCACTTAGCTAAGATTTATGACCCTCAGAGAACTATGTGAGATAATTAATATTTGTTGTTTAAAGTTGCTAAGTTTGGGGGCAATTTGCTATGAGCCAACAGATAACTAATATAATTTAGTAATTTCATTTATAAATGAATGCAAGTACAATCCAAATGTCCATCCATTGATGCATGAATAAGTAAAATATTCCTATAATAGGATATTATTTAATCATAAAAAGGAATGAGATAGTGATACAAGATGCATGATAGGTTAACTTTGAAAGTATTAGGCTGTGCTCTAGCTTATAAGTGGGAGCTGAACGACGGGAACACATGGACACACAGAGGGAAACAGTGTACACTAGGGCGTACTGGAGGGTGGAGGGTGGGAGGAAGGAGAGGATCAGGAAAAAGAACTCATGGGTACTAGGCATAATGCCTGTGTGATGAAATAATCTAAACAACAAACCCCTGTGACACACGTTTACCTATGTAATAAACCTGCACATTCTGCACATGTAGGATGTAAAAGCTAAAAAAAAAAAAAAAGAAAAGAAAAGAGAACCTTATGCTGAATGAAATAAAGCAGGCATGAAAGGCCATATGTTTTTGATTCAGTTCAATTTATATAAACTGTCCAGAATAGGCATATGCACAGAGACAGAAACTGGAATCATGGTTGCCAGGGACTAGAGGAGGGAAAATGCAGGGTGACTGCTAATAGGCGCAAGACTACTTTTTGGGGTAATGAAAGTGTCCTGGAATTAGATAGTGGTGATAGCTGCACAACTTTGTGAATATACTAAAACCTGCTGAATTGTATACTTTTTAAAAGAGTGGGTTTTGTGGTTATGTGAATCTTATTTCGACTTTGAAAAGGAGGGGAAAAAAGGAAGATAAGAAAAGTCTTTTGACATACGTATGCAAAAGTTAGAGTTGAGTCAAAATTAAGAATTATGTTTGATTGTCTTTTATTTAAGAGACGCAGAGATTGTAGCGATGTGGGATGGCAGGGATGGGAGGGAAAGAAAAGCAACATTAAAAAAATGGCTGAAGACTGTATTTCCTTCATGGTATTTAATCAATAGAGGCAAAAGACAAGTTAATTGAAAATACTTTCTGTGGCCGGCTCATGCCTCTAATCCTAGCACTTTGGGAGGCTGAGGTGGGCAGATCACTTGAGGGCAGGAGTTTGAGACTAGCCTGGCCAACATGGTGAAACCCTGTCTCTACTCAAAATACAAAAAAAGTGGCAGTGTGCGCTTGTAATCCCAGCTACTTGGGAGGCTGAGGTGTGAGAATCGCTTGAACCCAGGAGGTGGAGATTGCAGTGAACCAAGATGGTGCCATTGCACACTACCCTGGGCAACAGAGTGAGACTCAGTCAAAAGGAAAGGGAAGGGAATACGAGGGGAGGGGAGGGGTGGGGATGGGAGGGGAGGGGATGGGAGGGGACAGGAGGGGAGGGGAGGGGAGAGGATAGGAGAGGAGAGGAGGGAAAGGAAAGGGAGAAAACAGAAGACTTTTTTTGTGTGTATGTGGACTTTACACAACAACCTTCAGGTCTAACACTTTCTGAGACTGAAGCACAAAAGCCATGCTTTTATAAATATTGCAGAAGTGTAAGACATGGTCTCTGAAATCAGGGCATTTAAAATTTATTTGGGGAGGACAAATAAGAAACAGGTAACGCAATGTGATACAGAACTGAGTGCTAAGTTTCAAATACAAACTATAAATCTGTAGGACCTTAGAGAGAAAGATCCAAGAGGGCAATTTGAGTCATTTCATCTTGAGTTGTTATTTGAATAAGTTTTATCTTTTATAAGAATCCAAGGGACAGAGGTCTCAATTGTGCAAAATGGCTGTTCCACCAACCACCTCTAATGCTGATTAAGTTTTCAAATATTAAAATAGTACCATAAGCAGGTTTCATTTTTTACGTAATACATGTTTATACAGTGTACACAACTTTAGACAGTACATAAGTTCCTCATATGTGGATATAAGCTCCTTGAAGCCTCTGGGTTTTGTGTCCCTCAATTTCTGCCTGTACCTTACACACAGTAAGTAGCCTGTACATCAGTTATCGAGTACTGAAACCCAAACCTTTCTGGAAGTCACCCTCTAACAACCCTTTCTGGAAATTAAGCATTCCAATTCTTTCACTCAATGCATTCCACTGAAATGCCTAAAGCAGTGTGTATCTTTTAGTGAAGCATTTCACTAAAATGCCTAAAACAGTGTTTGTCTGGTGTGAAAAAGTATGTCCTGTGAATACCCCAGATTATATTTAGTGGCGCTCTTAAACACTAGAATGGTCAAAGATATAAAGATCCTAGGGAATCCTAGAAATAGGTTTTCCTCCGAGAATATACTCCTGATTGTTCTCTCTGGGTGTTCTCCTCAACTTTCCTCCTAAATATTTATATACACTGCTCATACCTCCAAATTTCCTTGACAGGTAAAGAGAGATCATTGTCAGAGCCTCATGCTGTGCAAAGCCAAATCATTGTGGAAATTTTTAAATGAATATGAGTCAAATTTCTCATGATTGATTTTGCTTTTCAGACCTCTTTGAGTTCTCTTATGTTTGTTTATCATACTTGTATTCTGGAATCCAATACTACAATATTGGGACCCAAAGCTGGGGGCTGCCTGTCAAACAAACCTTCTTTTATTTATTTATTTTGTTTGTTTGTTTTTTAATTTTAATTTTAATTTTTGGAGACGAGATCTCACCATGTTGCCCAGGCTGGTCTCAAACTCTTGAGCTCAAGCCGTCCTCCCCCCTCAGCCTCCCAAAGTGCTAGGACAAACCTTGAGAGTGAGTGTAGCACTGTGGTTCAGAGTAAGGATACTGGTGCAGGACCCCCAACTCTGCTACTTACTACTTAACCTTAATTGCTCTGTGCTTTGCTTTTCTTATCTATGAAATGGGTATGCTACTGGTACACCTATCTCTCAGGCTTAAGTATTAACAGACACAATACATTGCAAGCTATTAGAAGAGGACTTGGACACAGTAAGAGTTACACAGGTATTAGCTATTATTATTACTATACCTGGAAACTGCATCATCTAATGGAACAGTTTGAAAAATTTCTACTCCATTTATTATGTAGCTCTAAATTGCAAGCCTGGGGCAGGGGTTAGGGGAATGTTTGCCACTATATTTATATCATATAACTTATGCTTGATTCCTGATTGTGGAGAAGCAACAGAGAAATACATATTAATCAAGGTACACTATTAATGGGAGGCATTAAGCTGAGTGATGCAACCTATAAATTCTTCATTCCGCATTTCTTTATTTTTTCTCCTCCTTAATTTCTCACCCCATTTCCCCTCTTCTATTCCTTTTGCATTTCTTTGATTAAAATCTCTTAAATCTACACTAAATTGTTTTTCTATGCTGAAACTGAGAAATGAGGAACCTATAAAGAGGTAATATTAAAAGCACAGTTAGTCTGATGTTATAACCAGGAAATTAAACTTTTAATTTGTTGTTCTATCTTGAAATTATTTTCCTTATTCTTAACTATAAAAAAAAGAATGATCGACTTTAAATATAGCTGCATTTTACTGCAGAGGAAATTGCTTTGCCTTTGAAGTTTGCAAATCTGAATTCATTTATATTAAAACATGTCAACCCATCTTAGTTTCTTACAGGCTGCCATCCAAGAAGGACGTATACTTCATTTGTTCTCTTTTAGGAGAATCCCCTTCAGCACGTACTATCATCCGGGCTTGCTCCTATTTTGGAGTTTTAAAAGCAACATAATGATTGAAGGTGCAAGAGAAGAGTGAGGACATACTGTTGGAAACAAATGGCGCCAATAGACTTGCTCAATGCAGCGTAGCCACAAACCTTCAATTTGCGAAAACACACACACACACAAAATGCAGTATCTGTGAAGCACAATAAAAGACGGTATGCCTGTGTGTTAAATTATGAATGAAAACGAACTTTGGGGATTAAAAGACATTGTAAAGACATGGCATCACAATTTCAAATGTTTTTTCCTAGTTTTAAAATGGTGCTGGGGTTTGAATAGTGGCCTGTTATTGTATTTCCAGCTCTTTTTCCACATATGGAACACAGAAGTAGTTATATTGAAGCTAGAAAACAAAATAATGGGAAGGCAGTGATAAGTCATAATCGCCATGGTAACCCAGCAGAGTGCATATATAAAAAATCTAGTAGTACCATCCCAGAACCCTGTGTGCATAAAGATAGGGTTTAGCAATCTAGCTGTAAGAAAAAAATAACAGAAAAATCCCAGCTCATTCACTCCATCAGTATTTTTGAGAGCTCTCTGGAGTATTAGGCAAGTTTTATGTGAGATGAACAGTTAGAAAAAAAGAAAAAGAAAAATGTGGTATGCCTTTAGGGGCTTTCCCTGTAATTCACTTAATGGTGAATTTATTACATTTTTTGCCTATCAATTAATTATCCCAACTATTCTGTAAGCCCAAAACGATTCTGAGAACTAGTAGAAAAGATGCAAGACATGGACACCACCCTTTATTAGAAAATTAAAATATAGTACGAGGACACTGTAACCATTAAGTCCTAAAGGTGTTCTGTTCCTTCTGTTCTTGTTTTCAATGTGTTCAAATTTAACTTCCTCAAGGGAGAAGATCGTGTCTAGTTTATTGTTTTACTTCCAATATCAAATTCTGTGCTTGGTATGTGGTAAAGATTCAGGAAGTGCATGTTGAAGGAATGAACACATTTCTTGGAAAAGCTAAGGCTACCTCTGAGCAAACAGCTCGTTCTCCAGGCACTATGCCAGCCTTATGCAGAATTTTCTTCTGACTTTTTAAGTAGCTATTCTTAATAATAAATTGGGAAGAACTATTACCCAATATTAGCAAATCTTTGTGATAATCATTGTTTATTATCTGAAAAGTATCATTTACTCAGGAAGAGTTATTGAAGTCTGGAAATCATAGAAATCAGAAGAAATAGGATTACTGCTCTAATTTAATCTCATAGCTGTCCTCGTGTGATAGCTTAATACTATGTTAATCATTTTTGCTTTGGTCACATACTGCCAGGTTCAAGACAATATACACCATATCTCTGCACATGAGTAAATCTATAAAAAGATTTTTGCTTCTAGAGCCTGTACTGAAATCATATTGATTTTTAAATGTATAAGGTTGCTTTTAATGCAGTTAGCACACTATTTGTTCTATGAATTTAATGGAGCACTGTTAATGAAGCACGCAAGACCTAAAGTAAGTCCCTAGCCATGTGAATACTTAGAAAGGAGCTTTGTCCCCCTCTTTCAAGTATGGAGCATATCCCAGAAAGCAAGCACAGTTTTGTAGGAATTGCAAGCGCACATGACTACCTGATATGCTGGAACCCCTTCTACCAGGGCAGGGCCTGGGGACTCAGTGAAAACTGAAAGAGTGGAGCTGGGCCTGGCATGCTGTATCATGCCTGTAATCCCAGCACTTTGGGAGGCTGAGGCAGGTGGATCACCTGAGGTCAGGAGTTTGAGACTAGCCTGGCCAACATAGTGAAATCCCATCTGTACTAAAAATACAAAAAAATTAGCTAGGCGTGGTGGTGGGTGCCTGTAATCCCAGCTACTCGGGAGGCTGAGGCAGGAGAATTGCTGGAACCTGGGAGGCGGAGGTTGCAGTGAGCTGAGATAGCACCATTGCACTCCAGCCTGGGCAACAAGAGTGAAACTCTGTCTCAAAAACAAAACAAAACAAAACATTGGAGCTGACCATTGGCCCCCAGGGACTAAAACACTCAGGATTTCACAAAATAAGTTTCACTTCTCAACACATTTTGCATTGGCTGATTGGCAAGCAAACTCACTCTGAAGAGTAAAAGAAAAAGATGCAGCCAGGGGACATTGATAGCAGATCACATAGTCAAGGGTGGACATGAATCTTCTGGTCAAAGGTCTTACTTTACATTCCCATAGGGTCAATTCCTTCTGTGCTGCTTTCTCTAAAATGTGTGCATATACTTCTCTCACTCACAGCGATGCCTGATTCAACACACTGAAATCAAACACATTCATATGTAATATTCACACCAACTGGAATAAAGATTACAAGTAGCCTCATATTACTTCAAGTCAGTTTTTGCTGCCAAATGAGTTCAGATGAGGTGAGATTTTGCTGCCCAGTGAATCTCAAAAAAAAAATCGGTCTTCATATCATTTTGGATTCTGGATTTGCAAGCGAGGGATTATAAAGCACTCAACCACTCCCCACCATGTCTTGTTACCCAGCCCTACCTCTGCCTTATGCCTGCTATGACTGAGAAGTTTACCAGAATAATGAAGGAGTCACATTCCCGTTTCATGGCGGCTATATCCAGGGAGTGATCACATGGGATTCAATTCTCCAGGGTCAGTAGCTTGGTGAAGGGCACCATTTCCCCCTCATACAAAAAAGCAGGATGATTTTCTTGAGCATTCCAGTGTATTCTACAACTGAGGGTCTGTGATGAGACAGTGGTTACTCAGCGAAGGAACAGGAAAGAGCTTCCAGACAGAGGCCCCAGCATGTGCCAGGGCTGAGGAGCCCAAATAGAGGGTAGTTGTGAGGAATTGCAAGTGATGACACTAAGGACAGACATAGGGACAAGACTGGAGCAAAGAATGGAAGTAGTGACGGGACTCGAGTTAGGGATGGACGTAGACAATCTAGAGAAGATGGCCTTGGGTATCATATGTCTCTTTATTCTGAAGGGTGTCGGGAAGCATGGACAGAATTGAAGCAGGAGAGGGACATGCTGAGATTTGTGCTCTTTTGAATATCCTGTGTTACATCATACAGGATTTGCCATCAGATGCATCACAGGCAGGGACTCTATTATTATTGCCTTTATTTGAATTGTAACAAGGAAAGGCCATGAGGGTGTAGGTATAAAAAACACTAGTGATTATTTCCCAGGGTTAGTCTTCTCTTTCTTCTTTAGTAATAGAATCTATGGACAGAGGGAATAATGACTATATTTCTTAATAATGCAAGGGTCTAGGTATTGTGGTGAAGAAAGATATAAAAATCAGATTTTAAATTAGGATTTGTATTAGTTCCTGAATATATAAAAATTCCAGGCTTTCTTTTATGCAGAAGTTTAATTTAAGAACCATTCTAGGAATTGCTCATGATGACCAAGGGACGGAGGTCTCTGTGTTCAATAGCAGAAAGAAAAAAAGGCTTGGTTCTACTTACCAGGGAAGGAAAAGGTAGAGGTTGTAGTTATAAGTCAGGAAGCTTCAAAAAGATTTTTGGGAAAAGCTGTTGACAACTTACACACACTGGCCAGGGGTTGCCCAGTAAACCATTAGAGGTTTATCACATTGTTGAACCTTTTCTAACTACTGACATATGTCACTGTTCTATTATGGAGGGTCATGGGGCTAAACTCTGGTCAAGGGGTTGTAAGTAGCTGTGGTGTCTTCAGGGAAGGGACTTGTATTTCTCTTTCTTTCCTCTTTGCTGGGAGGCAGATGGTGAACAGCAAGAAAGAGGAAGCCTGGGCTCTCAGCCCTGTGGAGATGCAACACCATTCCCAGAATAGCTATTTCTGGACTTCTGTTATATAAGAGAATAGTACATTTTATCATGGTTAAGCCAGTATTTTGTACTATCACATATAGTCAAATCTAATTCTAATCAATGTGAGGTTACCGATAATTTGAGGTTTTAGTGGTAAATATATCATCTCCTTTGTTGCAAACACTATTAGTTTGGAAATTTTGTCTTCTTTTTTTTTTTTTTAACAGTGCTTTGAGTTGCTATTGTATTGTTCAGAAATTTTCAAAAAAGGCTTTCAAAGTTTTTTTAATTAATATGTAATAATTGTACATATTTATGGGGCACAGTGTGATATTTCAATACTTGTGTACAATGTGTAATGATCAAATCAGGGTAATTAGCTTATCTTCCACCTCAAACATTTGTCATTTCTTTGTGTTGAGAACATTTAAAATCTTCTCTTCTAGATATTTAAAAATATACTATAAATTATTCTTAACTATAGTCACCCTATAGTGCTATAGAACACTACTAGAAATTATTTTCCTCATATCTAGCTGTAATTCTGTATACATTAACCAATGTCTTCCTATCCTCACCTCCCTACAACCCTTTGCAGCCTCTAGTAACCACTATTCTATTCTCTACTTCTATAAGATCAACTTAGATCAACTTTTTTAGCTTTCACATGTGAGCAAGAATATGCAGTATTTATCTTTTTTTGCCTGGCTTATTTCATTTAACATAATGTTCATCAGGCTCATTCATGTGGCCACAAATAATGGGATTTCATTTTTTATGGCTGAATAGTATTCCATTGTGCATATGTATCACATTTTCTTTATTCATTTATCTCTTGATGGACAGTTAGATTGATTTCATATCTTGACTATTGTGAAGAGTGTTGCAATAAACATGGGAAAGCAGATGTCACTTTGACCTACTGGTTTCCTTTCTTTTGAATATATACCCAGTAGTAGGATTGCTGGATTACATGTTAGTTCTATTTTCAGGTTTTGTGGAACCACTATACTATTTTTCATAATCATACAAATTTACATTCAGACCAAAAGTGTATAAAAGAGTTCCCTTTTCTCCACATCATTGGCCACATTTATTTTTTGTCTTCTAGATCATAGCCATTCTAACCAGATTGAGAAGATATCTCAATGTGGTTTTGATTTGCATTTCTGAGATGATTAATAATGCTGAGCATTTTTCATATACCCGTTCTTCATTTGTATATGTTCTTTTGAGAAACGTCTATTTGGATCATTTTCCTCTTTCTAAATTAGATTATTTAGGGTGTTTTTCTTTGTTTTTTTTTTTGTTGTTGTTGTTGTTGTTTGCTTATATTTTTGCTTATGAGTTGTTTGAGTTCCTTGTATATTCTGCATATTAATTCACTGTTAGATAAATAGTTTGGAAGTATTTTCGCTCATTCCTCAGGTTGTTTCTTCACTCTGTTGATTGTTTCCTTTGCTGTACAGGAGCTGTTTAGTTTGATATAATCCTATTCGTCTGTTTTAACCTTTGTTTCTTTTGCCTTCGGGGCTTTGTCCATAAAATCTTTGCCTAGACCAATTTCTGAAGCTTTTTCCCTATGTTTTCTTCTAGTACTTCTTATGTTTAATCCATTTTACATTTAAAAAAAAATATGGTGCTAGATCAGGGTCTAATTTAATCTTCTGCATATGGATATCTAATTTTCCCAGCAGCATTATTGAAAGACTGCAGTGTGATGCCTGCCACGTTGTTCTTTTTGCCCAAAATTGCTTAGGCTATTTGAGGTCTTTTGTGGTTTTACACAAATTTTAGCATTGTTTTTTCTATTTCTGTGAATAATGTTATTGGATTTTGATAGAAATTACACTGAATCTGTAGATTACTTTAGATAGTATGGTCATTTTAATGATAGTAATTCCTCCAATCCATGAACATGGGATGTCTTTCCTTTTGTTTGTGTGTCCTCTTCAAATTATTTTATCAGTATTACATATATATTATACAGATTTTTTAAATCTCCATTGTTAAATTTATTCTTAGGGTTTTTTTTGTAGCTGTTGTAAATGAGATTTTTTTTAAAATTTCTTTTTCAGCTCATTCATTATTGGTATATAGAAACACTCCTGATTTTTGTGTGTTGATTAGGTATCCTGCAACTCTACTGAATTTTTTAATAAATTCTAAGAGTTTTTAAATGGAAGCTTTAGGTTTTTCTATATATAAGATCATATCATCTATAAACAGAGAAAATTTGACTTTCTCCTACTGAGTTTGGATGCCCTTTCTTTGTTACTCTTGCCTAATTGCTCTTGCTAGGATGTCCAGTAAGTACTATGTTGAAAAGGAGTGCTGAAAGTGAACATCCTTGTCTTCTTCTAGCTCCTAGCAAACGCTTTCAACTTTTCCCCATTCATTATAATGTTGACTGTGGGTTTGTCATGTGTGGCCTTTATTATGTTGAGGTAGATTCCTTCTATACCTAATTTGTTAAGATATTTTATCATAAAGAAATAGTTATCAAATACATTTTCTGCATCTATTAAAATGATTATATGGTTTGTGTCCTTCATCCTATTGATCTGTTTATTGTTTGCAAAGGTTGAATCATCCTTCTATTCTTGAAATAATACTATTTGATCATAGTATAAAATTTTTTGATGTGTTTTAAGATTTGTTTGGCTAGTATTTTTGTTGAGGATTTTTGCATTTCTATTTACCAGGAATATTGGACTTCAGTTTTCCTTTTGTTGTTGTATTCTTGTCTAATTTTGGTATCAGGGTTATGCTGGCTTTGTTGAATGAGTTTGAAGAATTTTCTCTCATTCAAATTTTTGGAATAGTTTGAGAAGAATTTATGTTAGTTTTTCTTTAAATGTTTGGTAGAATTCAGCAGTGAAGCCATGTGGTTCTGGGCTTCACTTTATTGGGAAACTTTCTATTACTGATTCAATCTTGTTACTCATTATTGGTCTACTTAGGTTTTCTATTTATTTTTGGTTTAATATTGATAGGTTCTATGTGTCCAGGAATGCATCCATTTCCTCTAAATTTTTGAAATTGTTAATATATAGCTCTTCATAACCATATCTAAAGATTTTTAAAAATATTTCTGTGGTACTAGTTGTAATGTCTCCTTTTTATTTCTGATTTTATTTCAGCCTTCTAATTTTTTTGTTTAGTTAATAGTTTTGGATATTGTTTATCTTTTCAAGAAACCAACATTTTCTTTTGTTGATCTTTTGTATTTTTCGTTGATACTCTGTTTACTTTTGCTCTGATCTTTATTATTTCATTCCTTCTATTAGTTTTGGATTTGACTTGTTCTTGGTTTTTTGGTTTCTTGAGGTGCATCATTACATCATTAACTTAAAATCTTTCTATCTACTTCTTTGATGCAGATGTTTATTGCTATCAACTATTCTCTTAAGTACTGCTTTTGCTGTACCCCATAGGTTTTGGTATGTTTGTTTCTGTTTTCTCTTGTTTAAAAGAATTTTAATGTCTTTCTTACTTTTTAAATTGGCTTATTGGTCATTCAGAAGCATGTTGTTTAATTTCCATATGTTTGTATGGTTTTGAAAGGTCCCCATGTGACTGGTTGTTTTTTGGTTTTATTCTTCTGTGGTCAGAAAAGATATTTCATAAAACTGAGACTTGTTTTGTAGCCTAACACATAGTCTATGTTGGAAAATGTTCCATGTGCTGATGAGAAGAATATGTAGCTGTTGCATGAAATGTTCTGTAAATGTCTTGTTAGGTCCATTTGGCCTAGAGTGCAGTTTAAATCCAATGTTTTTGTGTTGATTTTTCTGTCTGGATGAACTGTTCATTGCTAAACGTGGGGTGTTGAAGTTCCCAACTGTTACTGTATTGAGATTGATCTTTCCCTTTAGATCTAAAAATATTTACTTTATATATTTTGGGTGCCACAGTGTTGGATGCATATAAACACATAGATACAATTATTATGTCCTCTTGCTAAATTTATACCTTTATCTTTATGTAATGATCTTCTTTATGTCTTCGTATAGTTTTTGATTTACAGTCTATTTTATCTGAGATAAGTGTAGTTACTCCTGCTTGTTTTGGTTTCTGTTTGTGTGGAATATATTTTTCCAATTCTTCATTTTCAGTCCAAATGTCTTAACAGGCAAAGTCCAGTTTCTTATAGACAGCATATAGTTGGGTCTTGTTTTTGTTTATTCAGCTAGTCTGTATTTTTTAATTGGTGACTCAATCTTACATTCAAGTTTATTTCTGTTGGTGAGAAATTACTCCTACCATTTTATTTATTATTTTATGGTTATTATGGCTATTTTGCACATTTTTATTTTTCCCTTTGCAGGAATTTCATAGATTTTTTCCCTTAGAGTCTGTTAATTTTTATATTCCTTTGGAGGTATTTTTTTACTTGCTTTTTCATGCTTCTTATGTACCTACATTGATATCTGCCCATCTGGTGAAATAGTCACCTCTTTCAATTTTATGAAGTAGCTTTAGTAGGGAAAAACTTGTTCTTATAGGTGTTTCCTATAGTGTCAGTTGGGTAAGGTGCTTTGGTTTTGATTCTGGGTATTTGTAGAAGCAGTGGTGTGGATACACTGGGGGTTAAGGCCCCAAGGCAGGTCAGTTTTCAAGCCCTGGTAGAGGGATGTGTGCCAGGTGCAATGACTCTGCTTATTGTGAGGGTTGGGTTGCCAGTGGCAGCTGGCACCAGGTATGCCACCTCCTGGTCCCTGGGGAGCACATGTGGTGTGTAGCAGCCCCACTGGCTAAAGAAACAGAGTCACTGATGGCCTGAAACATCAGGCACTGGAGAGCACACACATAGGCTTCACTGGTCTTGGAGGTGGCCTCCCTGCTGTACTGGACTGCCTATTCCTTGGGGTATGTAGTATTGTATGGAATTGCATGCTGGCGTCATGGCTGTACCTCTGAATCTATCTGGGATTTTAGCATTGCAGCCTTTTGTGAGGGCACAGTAGTACAATGACAGAGCCTCAAGGATGTGAGGATGCAGAGACTGTTGGGCTCCAGGGCAAGACACACTCCAGCAGTAGTTCTGTTCTTAAAATGTTGTGATGCCATAGCAGTTTGAGTCCTGGTAAGGTGTGTGTTGGGGGGAACTAAACATGAGTTCTTTCTCTGGAGTAATACACCTGCATGGATCCAGACAGCTCCCTATACTGAGCTCATAGCCTGCACAGACTATAAAGCCCTTCCATAGCTAGAATTGCAGTCATCCACATTGGTGATGGGGACTGATGGAGCTTTCACACTTACCTTTTCCCTCCAGTGGGGAGTCTCTCTTGATTCTAAGCCAAATTCAAATAGGTGCTTTACTTCCCTTTTTGTGCTGCTATCCCAAATTTCTGTGTTTCAGAGGGTTTTTGTCTCTCCTTTGCTGAACTTCAGTGGTCCCCCTTAGACATTCTACCCATAGTGCAGTTATTTAAAAAAGAAAAAATTGTAGAGATGGGGTCTCGCCATAATACCCAGTCTGGTCTTGAACTCCCAGACTCAAGTAATTATCCTGCCTCAGCCTCCCATAGTGCTGGGATTACAGGTGTGAGCCACTGTGCCTGGCCAGAAATATAATTATTTCTTTGTTGTGCTGGTTCTTCTTTACATCTCTAGTTTGCCATCATCTCTAAGATCAAGGTAGGCTTTTTAGTTGCACAAATGTAAGCCAAGTATACACTCCCCATTGGAAGAGAAACCCATGTTGCCACGTCTTTGTGTTGCAGTAAGATTAAATGAGATGACAGTACCTTGAACACAATATAAACTCAATAATTTTTCTTCCTTTTTGTATTTTTGATATTTAAAAGGAAATTTAGGTGATTCAGTAAGATAAATGATCATTATTGATTTGCCATTTGTGGAAGTCCAAATTTTCATTGAGTCTGGTTAAAGATAATTACATCTGTACCTGCATGAATTTTTAAATGGTGTTATTCATCTTGATGAGTCTTATATTTGTGTGGCATAAAAAGACAAAGAAACTGCTGAAGAAAAAAGACATCCATTGAACAAACTTGAACAATTTTTAAAAATACTCTGTTCCTTGGTATTTAGGGAAATTCAATAAATAATTTTAAGAAAGTTAAGAACATGAAGAAAATAAACCTCTGCATATATGATCAAATGATTTTCAACAAGGGTACCAGGATACTCATTGGCGATAAGGACAGTCTTTTTAACAAATGGTGCTGGGAAAATTGGATATCCACATGCATAAGAATGAAATTGGACCCTTACCCTACAACATAAAAAAACAAAAACAAAAACAAAAACAAACAAACAAAAAAAACCTCAAAATGGATTTAAAAGCTCAATGGATTTAAGACATACCCCTATAAAACTCAGGAAAAAACACAGGGGAAATATTCATAACATTGTATTTGGCAATGATTTACTGGAAATGACACCAAAAGCACAGGCAGCAAAGACAAAAATGAACACATAGGACTGTATGAAAATTTAAAACTTCTGTGCATCAAAGAACACAATCAATAGAGTGAATAGGCAGTCTATGAATTGTAAAAAAAATTTACAAATAATATGTTTGATAAGTAGTTAACATCCAAAAACATATAAAGAACTGTCACAACTGGAGACCAAAAATTAGGCTGGGAATGGTGGCTCATGCCCATTATCCAGCACTTTGGAAGGCCTGGGTGAGAGAATTGCTTGTGTTCAGGGATTTGAGAAAAACCTGACCCACACTGACTCTCATTCAGTGAGACCCCATATCTAGAAAAAAAATTTTTTAAATAGCCAAGTGTATTAGTCCATTTTCAACCACTATGAAGACATACCTGTGACTAATTTATAAAGGAAAGAGGTTTAATTGACTCACAGTTTTTCATGGCTAAGGAGGCCTCAGGAAACTTACAATTATGGTGGAAGGCAAAACAGGCACATATTACATGGTGGCAGGTGAGAGAAGTGAGAGCCAAGCAAAGGGGTAAGCCCCTTGTGAAACCATCAGATCTCGTGAGAACTCACTCACTATCACTAGAACAGTATGGGGGAAACTGCCCCCATGGTTCAACTATCTCCAGCTGGTCCTGCCCTTGATACATGGAATTATTAAAATTCAAGGTGAGATTTGGGTGGGGTAACAAAGCCAAACCATACCACTAGTTGTGGTGGCATGCACCTCTAGTCTCAGCTACTCAGGAGGCTGAAGTGGGAGGATCACCTGAACCTGGGAGGTTGAGGCTGCAGTGAGTCATGATCATGCCACTGCACTGTACCCTGAGTGGCAGAATGAGATCCTGTTTATTTGTTTTTAATAAAGAACAACATAAAAAACCCCAAATACCACCATTAAAATGAGCAAAGGATTTAAATAGACATTTCTCCAAAGATGTTACACAAATTTTCCACAAGCATATAAAAAAGCTCAGCATCAGTAATCATTAAAGAAATGTGAATTAAAACCAAAATGAGTTATCAGTTCATATTCATTATGACGGCTGCTATCAAAAGCCAAACAAAACAAAAAAACCCACAACTGTTGGCAAGTATATGGAGAAACTGGAACCCTTGCCCCACTGCTAGTGGGAATATAAAATGGTGCAACCACTATGGAAAACATATACCTTCAAGAAATTAAAGGTAGAATTACCACGTAATCCAGCAATCCTACTTCTGGATATATAGCCAAAAGAATTAATAGCAAAATCTGGAAGAAATATTTGCACACCCATGTTCATAGCTGCATTCGTCACAGTATCTGAATGGTGGAAGCAATCCAAGCATCCATCTACAAAGGAATAAATGACAAAATGTGATATATAAATATAATGGAATACTAATCAGTCAGAAAAAAGAAGGAAATTCCGACACATGCTACAATATGGATGAACTTTGAGGATATTATGCTAAGTGAGATAAGTCCATCACCAAAGGACAATACTATATTATTCCAATCATATGAGGTATCTAGAATGGCCAAATTCATACAAAGAAAAGGTAGAATACTGCTTGCCTGGGGCTGGAGAGTAGGAGAAAGAGGGAGCAATTGTTTAATGGGCAGAAAGTTTCAGTTTTGCAAGATGAAACAGATCTGGAGATCTGTTGCACAGCAACGGAAATACACTTAACACTACTGAACTGTGCACTTAGAAATGGTTACGATGGTAAATTTTATATATTTTTTTTTGCCACAGTTAAAAATAATAATAACTTTTAAATGGCCCCCAACTCTACCCTCTAAAAAATAACATGAACATTTTTACACATATTTTGCCTTGATGTAGAACCATTTGGAGCTAGGATATTTATCCTGAAATTGAATTCACAGGTAAAACAATTAGTCTTAAGTGGTTAGGAATTGGTCCAGTTTTCTATATTGACGTGCTTCCTGGTGCCTCTGTGAATGTGAATAGTTTCATTCGTATTTCCCATCCACTTTTCTCTGGTTTAACTGAGCTCAGTGTCTTAGCACAAACAAGTTACTGACTACATCCACAGAAAAATAATTCTTAGTAATAAAAGAATTTCACAAAATTTAAAGATTTCATTTATTTGTGAAATTCTCCAAAGGGAGGGCAAGGTTTGAAGCAGGCTATCATTCTCTAATAAATTCAGTTCTGTGTGCCACAGAATACAGGATGCTCATTTTGACCTCTTGAGCCAGTAAATAAAGGGATTCACTACATAGTTCTGACTTCTGAGAAATAATTGGTAGAAATGTGTTGTCCAAATCTTACCACCCTCAAGATCAAATCACCCTTTGTCTCTGCTCTTTTTCCAGTAACTTCAGGTCCTAGTGTTCTCTTTTGTTTCTTTACCCAATAGAACTCATAAATGAATGATAAAATTGGTTAAATGCTGTGGAGATCTTGATTAAAAGATCTTGATTGAAAGATCTTTGAGAGCAGTGACCATACCCTGTATCTCTTCAATGACTCTGGTGCCAACACGCTGTTTGTCATGTGATCATACTGTTGTTCCTGCATTAACCATGACTAGATCCCCCTTTAATCTTCTAGTGCTACAGTTTACTCATGAGCTACATTACATGATAGAGATAATAGCCTGACTCTGTAGAGTGGGAAATGGGATCTGGGAATTGTTCCTTTCCAAAGACATTAGTCAGCTCTCCTAGTTCTCATATCCACCACGTGCCCATGCTTTCAGCTTTACCTGGTGCCTTCATTCATGACCTTTCCAGAGTTCTATGTTTCCAACCAGCTTGCTTCTTGTCGGTTTCCACACACAAATTCTCCACAGGCTGAGGATTCATCTTTGCTTAACTGTCACTCAGTTACCACTTGTCCATCACCTTTCCATCTTCCCAAAGTTGGTAAGTGTGTTGACTTTTTTTTCCTTGTGCATTTATGCCTTTGGTTTTTAAATTCATTCTTTTGTTTAAAACCATTAGGCCAGGTATGGTGGCTCATGCCTGTAATTCCAGCACTTTGTGGGGCTGAGGCTGGTGGCTCACTTGAGGTCAGGAGCTTGAGAGCAGCCTGGCCAACATGGTAAAACCCCGTCTCTATTAAAAATACAAAATTAGCTGGGCGTGGTGGCACGCGCCTGTACTGTCAGCTTCTCAGGAGGCTGAGGGAGGAGAATTGCTTGAAACCGGGAGGCAGAGGTTGCAGTGAGCCGAGATCGCACCACTGCACTCCAGCATGGGCGACAGAGGGAGGCTCTGTATCAAAACGAACAAACAAAAATATTCCATTTCCTGTCATATTAGTATGATTCAAGAATTGATGAGACAAATTTGTGTTTTTAATCTATCATGTTTAGCTGACCACCTCACTGTACCTTTATTGTCAAAGCACAGTTTAATCCTGAGAATGTTCTATTCAGAGAAAAGTGGCCTGGCTGTCGAATTTGGAAATGAGGAGGGGCAAGAGATAAGATTTCAAGGGGATTCTTTTGCACTGACAAGGATTTCACACTAAATTCAGAAAGCAATGCAGAACTTATGGAGAAATTTAATTAGAAATCTAAGACACTTTTATATGCTTTGGTTACTCTCATCTTTAAACTCCCATTGGATTTTTGGTCTCCAGGCCAGCACAATCCAAAGAACTATCTGAAATGATACAAACATTCTCCATCTACACTATCCAATATGGTAGCAACTAGCCTCAACATATGATTATTGAGAACTTGAAATGTGGCTAATAAAACTGAGGAACTAAATTTCAAATTTTATGCAATTTAATAACAAACTTAAATATACACATGTAATTAGCATCTCTTGAATTAGACACCACAGCTCTTGCTTTTGAGATTTGGTATCACAATTTCCTAATTATTTCATTTGTGTCCACCGCGTAACCTCAAACAGAGTCTAAGACTCTAAAGATAGTGATCTGTTCTAATAATAACCTTGACTCACAGTTCAATAGCACATAGCAGGCCAGGCACAGTGGCTCACCCCTATAATTCCAGCACTTTGGGAGGCCGAGGTAGGTAGATCACCTGAAGTCAGGAGTTTGAAACCAGCCTGGCCAATATGGTGAAATCCCATCTCTACTAAAAATATATAAATTAGCTGGGCATGGTGGCATGTGCCTGTAATCCCAGCTACTTGGGAGGCTGAAGCACAAAAATCGCTTGAACCTGGGAGGCAGAGGTTGCAGTGAACCGAGATCATGACACTGTACTCCAGCCTGGGTGACAGAGGAAGACTCTACCTCAATAAATAAATAAATAAATAATAAAAAGAAATCAATAGCACATAGCACAAAGCTATACATTGGACTTCTTCCTGATTATGATGCCCAGGGAAGAATTCTGAACTGAGAGTCAGGAGTTCTAGTTTGGTCCTGCCACTAACAAGATAGGTGACCTTGGGAAAATGTATTACTTTCTTGAGTCACAATCGTGTCAAAAAAGTGATTAACAGCTGGGTCCCAAATTATTTGTTACCAATAGTAGTTGCAATGTTTTTGCTTTTATCAATAAATGAGAGGAGCTGTACAACCCTCTGAGTTTTGCATTTCCAGTGCAATTGAAGGGAAAACTAGAATGCTTGGAATTCCCTTGGGAGAACATGCTAGAAAAAGTTTGGGCCAGGTTCGGTGGCTCACACCTGTAATCTCGGCACTTTGGGAGGCCGAGGCAGACAGATCATTTGAGGTCAGGAGTTTGAGACCAGCCTGGCCAATGTGGTGAAACCCGGTCTCTAAGAAAAATACAAAAATTAGCTGGGCATGGTGGAGCAGACCTGTAGTTCCAGCTACTTGGGAGGCTGAGGCAGGAGGATCGCTTGAACCCAGGAGGTGGAGGTTGCAGTGAGCCAAGTTTGCACCATTGCACTCCAGCAGAAAAAAAAGAAAAAGTTTGAATCTAGTATTAGGAAGGTTAAACAAGGAATCTGCACCTTGTACTGTCCCCTTCAGGGAGCCTTAGCACCTGTGTGCCTCAGTCCTCTTCTGAAGAATTTCTGACAAATTGGCCAATATTCTGTATACCCAAGAGCCTCAGTACTTTGAAAATGTGGATTTGCCTGAACTGGCATCCTTCGATGGGCAAAGGATGAGCATCCATGCAGTGTGCTAACTTCCTGAACCCATCAGACTTTTGGGGGTAGTGGGGGAGTTTGAATTTGATTTGTAGAAAGGTCATAACCACTAATAGTATGGACAGATGCTGAAAGATATCTAGAAAGACAGTGGAAGCCCGAGAGCAACTGAAACTATAACTAAGTAAACAACCAGCAGAGAAAGAGAAGGACAGTAGAGAAAAATGATTAGACACAGTAGAGCGACTGAGTCACTGTAATAATAAAGTAATGGGGTGGTGAGTAGAGACCAGCGGTGATTAAAGAGACTTCAAGATGACCTGATCACTAATTACCTCCTGATGACCTAATTATATCCAGTGTCCCTGAAGCCCAGCTATGCCACTCTATTTCTCACTTCCCATGTCCTTACCTTGAGGTGACCCACAGACTCCTACTTTGAGGTAAGCTAAGTACCCTAAGTTGCCTTGCATGCTGAGAAAAACCTAAATGCAGAAATAAATGCTGACTTAATCAGTCTCTCTGGGCTCACTCACCTCAGTGCAACACTTTGGGGTTGAGCCAGATGACCTTCAAAGCTCTTTTCAGCTGTAATTTTTATTTCAACACAAGATTATACTGGGGCAAAGTAGACGGTTTGCACAGCGGTGCTCTAAGAATATGAAAGAAAAAGAGGTCACTACAGTCTGGAGCTGTCAAAAAGGCTTTGTGGAGGGGTCACTGGCATAAGAATGCTGCCTAGACCTCTAACTGATTCTAAATTTGACAGAAGCTCAGGTGAGGCGCACCACAGTGTGAGCTAGTTCAATCCTTTTGTGTGCCTGTCTCTGCATACTAACTCTGTTTTAAAATGTGGGTTTTTTCTCAATTACAAATATATATTTATTGGAGATGAAAATAAGAGAACAAAAGTAAAATCATAATTACCTCCATTACCTAAAAATGGTGATTATTAATAAATTCAACTATTTATCTCCTTTTCATGCTGTTTTCTTCTCTCTCTGTCTCTCTGTGTGTCTCTCTCTCTCTGTTTAAAGTGATAGACAGGGTCTTGTTCTGTCACCCAGGCTAGAGTGCAGTGGTGTGATCACCCATCACTCACTGCAGCCTCAACCTCCTGGATTCAAGTTGTCCTCCCACCTCAGCCTCCCAAGTTGCTGGGACTACAGGCATATGCCATCATGCCTGGCTAATTTTTTCATTTTTTTGTAGGCACAGGATCTCACTATGTTGCCCAGGCTGGTCTTGAACTCCTGGGCTCAAGCAATCCTCCCTCTTTGACCTCCCAAAAGTGCTGGAATAACAGGTGTGAGCCACCGTTCCCAGCCTTCACGCCCTTTTCACCCAACATGCATTGTAAATACTTTTTGGTCGTTAAGCTTTTTATGAAAATTAGACTTTAATAGCACACAGAATTATGTCATATGAATATACCAAAATTTAACTAAAGTTTCTCTCATTTTTCAATAATTTAAAGAATGCCTTGAAGAATATACTTATACACGAATCTTCATGTACATTTTTGGTACTTTTCTTGGATAAGCCACTGAGCGCAGATGTCTCCCTCTGTTCAGGCTGCTATCACAGCATACCACAGATTGGATGGCTTATCAAAAACAGAAATGTCTTTCTCATAGTTCTGGAGGCTGGAAAGTCCAGGGTCAAAGTGTTGATAGATCTGGTGCCTGGTGAGGGCCTGCTCCCTGGTTCATAGATGGCATGTTCTCACTGTGTCTTCCCATGGTGGAAGGGAAGGGAAGGGGTGAGGGAGCCCTCCAGGGCCTCTTCTGTAGTGGCACTAATCCTATTCATGGGGCCTCCACCCTCCTGATTTAATCACCTCCCAAACCCTCCCCCCAATCCTACTACCATTACCTTGGGAGTTAGGATTTCAACACAAAAATTTCGGGGTGAGGACACAAACATTCAGCCCGTAACGGCAGAATTTTGAACATTCATAAAATGTTTCTGAGACTCCCTGCAAAAGTGTCCACCGGAACAGTGGTGCCAGTTTATGCTCATACCAGAAAAGACTATAAAAGTTTTACACCTGGGTCAGTAGTAAGTATTATTTTTTTCTCCAAAACTTTTGTCAGATTGCCATGTGATTATAAAATCTTATTCTGTTGTCCACTTCTTAGATAATTAATGCAATAATCTGCCTTCATATATTTGATGGACATTTAAATTTCTCCTCTTGTGAGTCATCTCTTCAAACCATTTACCTATTTTTCTATTGTGCTTATCTCTTTCTTATTGATTTGTAAGAACTCCCTATATATAAAGGATATTCTCATTTGTCTGTGTAAGAGTAAAAACATTGACATTTCCCTATGGCTAGAAGGGAAAATGACTCCCTATCTCTTTTTTTTTTTTTTCAGAACATTTTCTTAGAAAAAAAGTTAGTATTTATAAATCCTACCCCTGTCCTTTTAATATACATGTAAATCTTTTTAAAGGCTAAACAAATTTCTTGTGGGCTTTATAGCCCATAAATGTTTTCCTTAAGGGCCTGAGAAGCATTTCTTGGAAATATAAACATTAAGGAAGATAGTGCCCCCATTTTCTGGTTCCTGTGGGAGCTTGTTATAAGCTTTGACTGATACTTGTCATAGAGATAAGAGAAATTTTAGTTTCTTTCAAATAAAGGCAATTAACCAGCACAGATGTCTACTCCAATTACCAGGTGAATATTAAGCAAATGACTGTTGTCAAGTTATGTTACATAAGGACAGTTTATCATTATTCCTGGGAACATGTATGTGATAGATTGCATCTACTTGGTTATATTAAAAAGGCAGATTACTTTCTGGTTTGTAATCTCATTAGTGCCCAGGAATTCACAATGAGCCTGACTATAGTAGGAGATCCTGTCTCCACAAAAATTTTTTAGAAACTTAACCAGGTGGGGTGGTGTGTACCTGTAGTCCCAGATACTGAGGAGGCTGAGGCAGGAAGATTGCTTAAGCCTTGGTGATCAAGGCTACAGTGAGCCGTGACCACGCCACTGCACTTCAGCCTAGGTTACAGAGCAAGACTCTGTCTCAAAAAAAAAAAAAAAAAAAAGACCTAAAAAGCCCAGAAAACATGTAAAGCACTTAGAACAATGCCTGATACCAGCAGGCACTCAAAAAATTATTAATTAATACTATCATAAAATCTCCTTATTGCTAGTACATTTAATATGGGAATTTTTTTTTTTTTTGAGATGGAGTCTCACACTGTCACTTGGGCTGGAGTCTGGTGGCATGATCTTGGCTCACTGCAACCTCCTGCTGCTGGGTTCAAGCAATTCTCCTGCCTCAGCCTCCCGAGTAGCTGGGATTACAGGCATCTGCCACCATACCCAGCTAATTGTTTTGTATTTTTAGTAGAGATGGCATTTCACCATGTTGGCCAGGCTGGTGTCGAACTCCTGATCTCATGATTTGCCCACCTTGGCCTCCCAAAGTGCTGGGATTACAGGCATGAGCCACCGCACCTAGTTGGGAATATTTTTTTTTCTTCTGGAATAGCTGTTCTTAAACCAATGTCGGCATTATAATTGTTAGCATGTTAGAACAAAGAAATGGTGCTTATTTTGTGAACCTGTGAGCCTCAGTTTCTTCATCTGTTAATTCCTCACAGACTTATTATGTGAATGTGAACATTGAGGCACATGGTATATTTGTTTGCTGGGGTTGCTGTAATGACATACCACAAGCTAGGCTGTTGATGGCTATTGTGAGACTTCAGCTCTTGTCCTCTTAGTTTAAAGGAATGTAAACAGACACATACGGCAAAAGAAGTGCAGCATAAAGTAATTAATTGAAAAGGAAAAAGAATATTCTGAAAGTTAGGTGCAGAATAGACAGCACACCCTGAGAGAGAAAGAATTCAGAGTGGTCTGCTCATAAAGATGAGAGAGCAAAGACTGGCTCTAGGGAGACAGTCCTTTATGGATTATTCACAAGGAGATGGAAACAGGTGTAACTTGTAAGCATGTTCTGGGTGGTCCTTGGGGGTGCACATTCACAGTGACTGTACATGCTTGTTCATACATTGCATGTCTCATCAACATCTTAAATATCCATGCAAGGGTGTGTTTTTTACTATTATAATGAGCAAAGGTCAGTTTGAGGACAAGTAATCTCAAAATGTTCATGCTTTCCAGAAGGGAAAGTCCCTACTGAAGATAGCTTTGCTTGAATGAGCTCGATTACAATGCAAATGATGAGGCTTATTGTGTTGACTGTACGGTCACTACATGCCAAGGACACAGTCGCTTCTTTGACTACCTGTCCTGCCTCAGGATGACTTACACAAGAAAAATTTATTGTCTCCTAGTTCTGGAGGATGGAAGTCTCAGATCAAGGTGTCAGCAGGGTTAATTATTTCTGAGGGCTGTAAGGGTAGGATCTGTCATTGATTTGTAGGTGGCAGTCTTCATGTACACATGGAGCTCTCCTTTATGGCTGTCTGTGTCCAAATTTTCCCCTTTTATAAGGACCCCAATTATACTGGGTTAGGTCCTACCCTAATGACCTTATATTAACTTGATCATCTCTTTAAAAGCCCTATTTTCAAATAAGACCCCATTTTGAGGTACTGTGGGTTGGGACTTCAACATATGAATGTAGAGGTTGGGTACACAGTTCAGTTCATAACACACAGCAAAGTCCTCTGCTCGTGGATGATGACAACTCTACCCAAGTGGAGTCATTTCCAGAGGACAATCCTCATGTCCTATAAACAGAAGACTTGGAAATATTCCCAATTCAATTTTAAAAAGATTTCATTTTGACTAGAGGAAATGGCCTTTGCTAGAGAAACAGTCATTTAAATTAAGTTCCTTTCTTCACCTTGTCTTTCTGCATCTGTTAATTAAGAATAAAATACCACACATGTGAACACTACATAAAATTTAGAGGGATTTGGACATCTTTTAGGTTAACACTCTTATTAAACCTTTATGTATCCAGGAAAATTGTCTAGTTCTTAGCATGATTAATGTTCAATCTACATGTCTGTGTAGATTTTTCTCATTTTGATAACAGACCGTGCTTGAATTCAATTTACCAACACCAGAGCAAGGATGAATGGGGAAACAATACAATCAATATAATTTTTTCTTCTAAAGACAGCTGTAAATCACATAAAGGTCTTCATGGTAATTATACCCTGTGGCATACTCCCATCTCTACAAAATCCCATCAATTTTACAGCTCTCTGGTGTCTGCCCCATGGCTTAACATATGAATTATTGGGAAGCTTGTGTGGAGAATTAGTCACGAGCATGGATAGAAAAAGAAAAAGCTGTAGCTAGGCAGGGGAAATCTGCAAAACATTTTGTTTACTTGTACAAGGGAGGGTGTTGGTGGGACCACTCCTAATCCTCCTTTTCATCCTCTTGTTCTACCTGCCCTTCTTCCCAAGATTAATTTGGGAGGTGTACTCACAACATAAGAGATGCAAATGAAAAGTTCACAGGGTCAGGGAAAAAAGTGAAAAATAGCCAAGGGACACAATGGAATGCAATGAAAATTCTGAGCGTCCGAGGAGATGTGGGTTCATATTTCCCCACTTTGAAGGACCTGAGCTCAAGATCATACAGTTGTTTCATCTGAAGTCACATAAACCTACGTTTCAATTCTATTCTTTTCATTAATAGACTTTGAATAGTCACTTGAATAGTCACTGAGCCCTGGGATGAGTAATGCCCACCCCGCAGATATGCTATGACGACTGACACATTCAGAGATGTGAGAGCAACCAATAAATGTTCAATCTGAATGTCTGATTCATTATCAGGCAAATAAGGGATACTAATAACAAAGGCAAAATAGTAGCCAATGATGATGGCCAATAACTCCAACACAGGAGCTGGCTTAAGGCCTCATGATCTGCTCAATAATTTGCAACTAAAAGTCTCAGCTGGCCACAGAGCAGGGCTTTGCTACATGGTTGGACTTCTACGTTTTCCCTGCCTCCCTACTTGGCCAATGCTTGGTAAGAAACAAATGAATCAATAAAATAATGTCATAAACTATGGCAAGAAAACTGTGCTGTCCTTCTCTTGCTTGGGTAGCTACAGGGTTTGGTTTCTTTCCAGGGTGATGGAATGGAAACAAATGTCAAGAACCTGAGAGGAAATAGCAGAGTTAGAAAGTGAGTCTATCCACAGAAGCTAGAATAAGGACTTCAACAGCAATTTGCAAAGACATTTTCCCCTGTTTAGATCTGTCAGGAAGCAGATTAATAGAAAAAGTTCTCAAGTAATGGATCAACAGTTAATTCATTATTTGAATGTTATCCACCCAGGCAAAAAGCTATAATATAACTTTAATCACCAACCACCCTGTGGTTTCTTTAAAGAAAGTTCTTGTTTTGCTGGTTCCACAGCCGCCTGGGAAAAAGGACTGTGAGTGTAGGAGGTGACTATTTCACCATGCACTTAATTCTGTGTGGATACAGAAAGTGGGTAGGCTGGAAATGAAAATTCTGTCATTGTCATCTTCTTAAAGACTAAGCTAAGTGGAGGAAGTAGAAGTCATTTGGGTGGCTGCTGATACAGAAAATGCAATCTCTAAAATAATATAACATTAGACACATTAAATAAACAATGCACTTTCTTCAACACATTTTATTTCATCTTTGATTATTTGCATTCCAGTTTATTCTGCATGATATAACCTTTATTTCTCAGTTTTTTTTTTTTTTCTTGTAGGCAATTTATTCTTGACTCTGCTAGTTATTGCACTGGCAGTTATTCATCCTGGAAACCAGCACCCTGGAGGTGCTATTAACATTTTTGTCTTAAATATATCCATTTCAAAAACATGGGATGAGTTTGTATCATGTTCAGAAGACTATGCCATAATGAAAGCAGTAGAGATGGCTGAGACACACAGTTCATATCCACTAGGATATCAAGCATCATTCCAGGGGAAGATGAGATTACTCACAACGGTGCAGGGAGAGGGTGTCTGGAATGCTTCTTGAAGAAATGGTGCTTGCATTGAAGTTCGGAGGATGGATAAAGCTGAGTGAGTCGTTCTAGACAGAAGAAGCAGATTGAACAAAAACTAAGAAGTGAGAAGGGCTGATAGATGAAACAATTTAAGCCATCTTGCTAATGAATCATCATCACCTTTTGAGATCTTTGGTGAAACTGCTGTAATAAGACAGATCAACAAGAAAAAAACAAACAAGTTATTAACATGTATCTCTCATATATATGGGAGAGAGGGAATGAGTGGTTCTCAAACAGGTGGCTTAGAACTCTGGCTTATATAACATCTTCAAAAAGAACAATAAATTTTTGAAGAAATTAGAGGACAAAAGAAAAAGATTTTGAAACTTTAGAGGCAGCAAATTGTGCGAAGGCAAATATGGTGGATAAAGCCTGGTTAGTAAAGTTTGTTTTGTAAATTCCTCTGGTACTGGTTTTCAGGCTAAGAACCTAAGTCATTTCCATTGAGAAACCTTTGTCCTTCTTGGTAAAGGGGAAAGGACGATACCTTTACAAATTTAGGTCCTGCTTTTTTAGGCAAATAAGAGCAGAGCAGACAGCTTTTCTTGTATCTACTTCTCAATTGCCTTCAGCTCAAAATAATCCTCACACCAAAGTGGCATATTCTGCTTTCAAGTGCTATCATATTATTTTGATTAAAACACACACACACACACACACACATACCTGAAACAACCATATACAAAATATAACAAAAACTTCAACTGGGGCTAGTGACTGCCCATACTGGTCAAATAACTAAATGCAGTCAACATGATATATACAATTACAAGGTCATATGCAAATGTAAAGCATTTTCATTATCTTTAATCTGTTCTCACATAGGGCTACTCCTGACATCTTTTTTTTTTTTTTTTTTTTTTTTAGATGGAGTCTCGCTCTGTCGCCCAGGCTGGAGTATAGTGGCGTGATCTTGGCTCACTGCAACCTCCGCCTCCTGGGTTCAAGAAATTCTCTGTCTCAGCCTCCCAAGTAGCTGGGATTACAGGTGCCCACCATCACGCCTGGCTAATTTTTTATATTTTTTATAGAGACAGGGTTTCATGATCTTGGCCAGGCTGGTCTTGAACTCCCGAACTCAAGATCCACCCACCTGACACCTTTTAGAGAGAAGATTTCTACACTGGACTGGCTCTGAAACAAACTATATATAAAAAATGTCAACACTGCCTACTTCCGGTTTTAGGTTTCTGGAATTCCTCCTCACATATAAAGCTTTTACCCTTTTAGACCTCTGGGATTTCTCCCCACTTTTATAAGGATGGTGTATGTAAGAGTTAGCAAGATGTTCTCTATTCAGGTTCCAAAAGTAAAGGCTCTTTTGCCCCAGGACAGAAGCGAAAGAATCCGAAGAGCATCCTGGAGGTACTGGCTGGAAAACAGCCAGTTTAGCCAGTGGAATGGGACAGGGAAGAAGAGGAAAGACATACTATTACACTTGTTCTTGTGGAACCAAAATCCTTACTGTTCTACATAACATAGGAATTACGTATTTTTCTAGCCTATAATTCTCAAACATAAATTTGATATGTTACTTTCACTAAGAACCAGCTTATTTCCTGCTGATTGTCAGCTATATTTACATACATATGAGAAGAATTAAAAAAATATAAAATAATTTGAGACTCAACTAAGAGTAAGATAGCCCATTTTCTCTTATTTGGTCTATAGACGATGTACACTATTATCATTTTCTTTTTATTGCCTTAAATTCAGCTATAACAAGCCAATAGATCAATAAATGTCATTTTCTTATTTGGTTAAAATCACAAAGTGAATACAAATTTCAGCCTTCCAGGCACAGAAGTGTACTAAATATCAAAGCATTAGGTATCCCATAGTATTAACAACAAGATATAGTATTACATTCCATTACAAGAAATGATGATCATTTTTATTCCTTTTCTTATGAACAATTTTCTTTAGAATTTTTTTTACTTTAAAATTTTAATGTAAGTGAGAATTACTATAAATGAAACAATGAGATTAACAGCAAAAACAACTCTTACCATGTTCATCTGTCTTAGACACAACTGAAAGGGGCATTAAAGATTGTTGGTCCAGGGCAGGGTGTGGTGGCTCACAACGATAATCCCAGCACTTTCGGAGGCAGAGGCGGGCAGATTATCTGAGGTCAGGAGTTTGAGACAAGCCTGGTCAACATGGTGAAACCTGTCTTTACTAAAAATACAGAAATTATCCAGGTGTAGCCATCCATGCCTGTAATTGCAGCGACTTGGGAGGCTGAGGCTAGAGAATCACTTGAATCCAGGAGGCAGAGGTGGCAGTGAGCTGAGATTATGCCACTGCACTCCAGCCTGGGTGACACAGCAAGAGTTGGTCTCAAAAAAAAATAAATAAATAAAAGATTTTTGGTCCAACCCCTTCCCATCATCTGTCAGAGTATCTGACATCCAAAGACAGGGGTATGTCACAAGGTCACACGGGATATTTTTTAGCAGAGCCCTAACTAGAGGTGGGCAAGTGTGAGCTGAGTGTGAAAGGAAAGGCAGCCAGAGAGACAAAGGTTCAGACAAGTATTTTCAGTGTGTTGCCAATGAAGGGGATGAGTGGTAAGGGAGAGTCAGGGAAGATGTGTTATTATTTTTCATCTATGGGAGACATTGGTCTACTTAATCGCTGAGAAAAGATGACACAGGGAGGAAGTGAAGATTCCAGGCAGTGGCACAGGGAGAAGGAACCAGGAAAACTTGGAGGATGTGAATCAGGAGCAGAGGGAAGGAGTTTGCACAAAAGTCAGACAGAGGTACCTCTTCCCTAGAACAAAGAGACAAGTACCTTGCTGAGCAGACTAGAACAAAAGTGAAACCTGAGGACACACGAAGTCAATACTAAAAATAAAAAATCAGCAGCCAGGTCCACGGCTGTGGTCCAAAATCAGAGTCACAAGGTATCAGGAGGAGGGTGGGAGCTGCTAGGTGATGCCAAGAGCCCAAGGTACTCAAAGTCGCAGTTTGCATAAGGACATAAATGAGGGAAAGCCAAAGGTATTGAGGAGCTAGGGACTGGGAAGATAGAAACTTGAACACAGCAAAAGATGAAAGAAGGGTCTAACCAATACTGCCAAACAGTGTGTTCCTTGCATGGGACTAGAGTTTGTTGGGGGAGGACCACATTTATGGAGCACTTGTTATAAGCCAGAACAAACCTGTGAAGTAAGGACTATGATTATCCCATTTGTACAAATGAGGAAAGTTAAGCACAGGGCGGTGTTAAGGCACTTGTCCCAGCTGATGTTGATAGGCAATGCTGGAAATGAGATCCAAATCTGGTCTGACTCCAGAGTCTCAACTGTGCCAGGATACTGCCTCCTTGGTTCCACTAAGGTCAACTAAGGGGCAGAAGATACCACTTGGCACATGAGAAAAAAAAGTCTCTGTGGTATACATATAGTGCCAAGAAGATAGGTGATCAAATCAGGATTATTTAATGGAAAGGATTTGCAACAGGAAGACAGTACTAGGGATGACTAGAGCAACATATGAGTCATCCTTGCTTCCAGAGGCTGAACAAGCCCGGGTGTGGAGAGTCAAGGACTGTCAAGCCTGATCGCAGAGAATGTTAATGGGAGGGATGTGTCATCCTTACTCCCACGTGGATGGAGCTCTAGCAGCAAAACACTCCCAGCCTCACCCAGGGAGAGTGAGAGTCTTCCCTGATTGAGAGTTTGGAAGAAAAGTAAGGCATTATTTTCATCCTTGTATTCTTTCCTTTTTGAAAAGGAGCCTGACTGCAGAGAGAACATATTGTTGATTACTGTCAGCCCTGCAGAAGTTTACACACAGAAGCCTTGCCTGGTGGTGGAGGGCAGAGTGACCCAGCACTGCCTTGCAGGGGCCCAGGCCCTTGGCCTCTTGAAGGTTCACTGAAAAATCAACTCACAAAAGGCTGATTAAGAAGATAAAAGGTATACACATTTATCTAATGTATATACATGGGAAGCTTCAGAATGAAGATCCAGCCCCGCAGTGGGTACAGAAGCTTATATAGCATCTTGAGGTGACAAAAGAATGGCAGCTTGGATCCTGACAAAATAAGGATGGGAAAGGGGGAGGAGAGGAACCCTGTTGAGGGGCAATATGTGATTACTAGGGAGAATGAAGGGAGGGGGAACCAACATTAACTGGTAAACAGTTCTCTTTGGAATTTGAGTCGGAGAGACAGACATTGTCTTATAAAGAATCTGTTCAGGTGTGGTCACATCTGGGTCGGCTTTCCTGCAATAGATAATGAGATAACAGGAAAGAGAAGAAAAACCAATTGTTCTCCTTGGTGGTTCTGGAGTTTGGGCAGATAAAGGAACTTCAGAGAACAGCTTTATCCTATGTTTTGGGAGAAACTGTGGAGGCTGGGGGAGGTCTGAGGGACCTTGAGGCTTCTTCAGTTCAGCTTGTCAAAATGCTGTATTTTGGAGTATTGGTTTCTGAGCCCCAACAGCCTCTAACTGGATCAGGAAATACATCCAATTTTGCAGCTAAGTATTAGGAAGCCTACTTGCCTGCAGATCTAAGCTGCATTCACCAATGCCATTTACTCAATAAAAATTCACCTGATATTTTATGCCATTTCTCTGTTGGCTCATAATACTGGTGAAGAATAGAAGTATGATATTATCGTGACTTCCTCAAGACCTTAAAAAGATAACAAGAGAAAACAATAGGGAAATAGTGTTTGACCCTGAATACCCTGTAAAATGGCTGGGACCCTAAGGATCCTTTTCACCAGGGAAAGAAAACTGAATGGCTCAGAGAATCTTGGCTGTTATTTAGCTTTGTCTGCTGAAGTTTTCTTGTAGTGCTTTTTCTTTATGAACACATGATGTGTTTCCCTGGGGATACAGAGCATCACATTCCAAAACTGCTCTTTTTGTCACTTGTCAGTTAATTTTGACAGAATTCCATTTTCTTGTTCATTAAGGTAAACACACAATAGATTGAGTTTCTTAGTCATCCAAGACAGCAATTACCTGGATCTTTCTTCTAACATTCAAGAATCTCAATCCAGTGACCAAGTGTGTATCCTGAGGTCTTCTATATTCCCTCCAGGAAGGCTATTGTGTCTTCTGAAGTTGAACTCAAGTTGGCATTCCCCAATATGCCAGAGCTGCCAAGATGGTAGATTTCTTAACTCAAGTGAAAAAGATAAAAGAAGAGAGGAGAATGGCAGTTAGCCGGTGTGTTCATGAGATTTTGTTTACCATAAAGCAACAAATTAACCCAATGTTTGAATCATGATTTACATACAATAAAATACAAATCTAAGGCTGGGCGCAGTGGCTCACATTTGTAAACCCAGCACTTTGGGAGGCCGAGTTGGATGGATCACCTGAGGTCAGAGTTCGAGACAAGCCTGGACAACATGGTAAAACCCTGCCTCAACTAAAAACACAGAAGTTAGTGGGCATGGTGGCAGGCACCTGTAATCCCAGCTACTTGGGAGGCTGACTTAGGAGAATCACTTGAACTCAGGAGGCGGAGGTTGCAGTGAGCCGAGATCGCACCATTTCACTCCAGTCTAGGCAACAAGAGCAAAACTCCGTCTCAAAAACAAAACAAAACAAAAACCAAACAAATCTAAGTGTACGTTTTGATGAACACAAATTTAACCACATACGAAACAAGATATAGAATATGTCAGCACCCTTTACAGTCAATTTCCACTCCTATTCCCACACACAGAGGCCACTACTTTACTGATTTCTGTGTTTTAATTTTTCTATCATGTCAAGCATTTATCATTTCTTTGCTAGAAACATTCCAGTTCTACTCTCTTTGTTATTTAAAAATATACAATAAATTATTGTTGACTATAGTCACCCTTTTGTGCTATCAGATACTAGGTCATATTTACTCTAGCTAACTATATTTTTGCACTCACTAACCATCCCCACTTTTTCCTCTCTCCCCAATACCCTTCCCAGCCTCTGGTAATCATCATTCTACTGTCCATTTCCATGAGTTCAATTGTTTCTGTTTTTACCTCCCACACACGAATGAGAACATGTGAAATTTGTCTTTCTGTCACCACAGTTTAGTTTTGCTTATTCTAGAACTTCAGAGAAATAAAACAAAATAGTACGTACTCCTGCAAAGGAAAATAGAATCTTGGGACTCCAAACTTACTACGCCAACTGGAAAGTTAAGCTTGGAAACAGAGTGAAGCAAAAACTGCCTTCCTTTTGTTCCCAAATAGATAGCTGTAATTTCACAACCGTATGTCACAGTCTCACATACATAAACTAGGTTCTCACAGCAGTATAAGGTTGCATATCTCCCTAGATGGTCTCCCTCACAAATTGCTCATGAGGAAATTTCTTGTGGGCCCCCAAATCTTTCAAAATACATGAATATCAAAATACATTCAAAATATGAATATCCAACTGATATAGCACAATTGAATAATGTGCTATATCAGTTGGATATATAATCCCCCTATAAACTAGCCCAGAAACAGAATTCTGTGAAATCTCACCCTGACAATTTCAATTACCAGCTTATCTTCACAGTTATGGAACAAGGACAAGAGTAGAAATCATCCCTCTGCCCACCCCCAGATGAATACACATCTCGGCTTATCATGTGTTTACTTTATCTCATGTAAAATGTAGATTTATAGAGCAGGAGATGAATGCACAATTGACTTTTTACTCCAACTTTTCACAAGTAAAATGTAGATTTATTGATTGTTAATCAAAGCCTCTCAAGACTGTAACCACTTGCCTCATTGCCTACTGATTTCGTTTGGATGTTTGTCCCCTCCAAGTCTCATGTTGAAATGTGATCCTCAGTGTTGGAGGTGGGGCCGGGGGTTTGGGTCATGGGGATAGATCCCTCATGAATGGCTTGGTGCCCTCCCCAAGGTAATGAGAGAGTGCTCACTCTATTAGTTACCATGAGATCTGATTGATAAAATATCTAGTGTCTTTCTCACTGCCTCTCTCACCATGTGACATACCTGCTCTCTCTTCACCTTCAGCCATGATAAAAGCTTCCTGAGGTCTTAATGGAAGCAGCTGCTAGTGCCACGCTTGTATGGCCTGCAGAACTTTGAGCCAAATAAACCTCTTTTCCTTATAAATTAACCAGGTATTCCCTCATAGCAATGTGAGATGGACTAATACATCTAACCCTCCTTCCTTTTGTTTTTTTCTCCTTCCCCTCCTGCTTGCCCTTTTCCCTTTATGTACTGAAGTTCTCAAAACCCTCTTTGAAAAAAGCATGGATCACAGATGCTCTTGTGATTTGTGGTTTTTCCAGGCATGTCTTCAACTTTGGCAAATTAACATCTCTAATGGATTGAGACTCACTTCAGACACTTGTTGGTTTACACTCTTTTGTGTGACACATCTTCGTACATTATTTAGATTGATTTATGTTGTGTATATCAGTAATGCATTCTTTTTTATTGCTAATTTTCATTTCATTGTATGGCTATGTCATAACTGTTTATCCATCATCCTGTTGAGGAACATGTGAGCGCTCTCCCCTTTTGACTATTATGAATAAAATTACTATGACTATTCATGTACAAGATTTTTGTCCTAATAAAATATTAATTTTAATTTATATTAATTAAATTAATATTAATTTCTCTTGGGAAAGGAGTTAAATTGATGTGTCATAGGGTAGATGTATGTTAACTTTATAAGTCTTTGTCAAAGTATTTTAAAAAGTGGTTGTAATATCTTATACACCTGTTAGTAACCTAGGATCCTTCCAGTTACTCCATATTTTAGCCAAAATTTGGTTTTGTCAGTCTTTTAAATTTTGGTCATTTTAGTTGTACAAAGTGACATGTACTGATAATATTAATCTGCATTTTCCTGAAAAGTGATGATGTTAGTTTAGAACATCATATTAGAACATAGTTAGAACATATTTTCCTATTTTTATTAGGTATTTTTATATCATCCTTTTTAAATTGCCTGATCAAATTTTCTGCTTATTTTTAAAACATTTGTTTCTTGTCTTTTTTATTATTGAAGTATATGAGTCATTTATATGTTCTCCATATGAGTACTTTGTTAGACATATGTATTAATAATATTTTATTCTAGTCCCTAATTTGCCTTTCTACTTTCTTAACAGTGTTTTAAAAAGAGTTTAAGTCCTTGTTTTATCATGAGGTAGAAATAAAGTAGAATTTGTTGTGTGATTAGTGTTATTTGTGTACTAAGAGTTTGTCTACTTTAAGCTCACAATATTTTTCTGTGTTTCCTTCTAGGAGCTTTATAATTCTAGCTTTTATATTTAGAGCTGTGATTTCTCTTTCTGTGTGTAGAATGAGGTAGGACTCATTCTTTTGCCCTATGAATATCCAACTGATATAGCACAATTGAATTGATTGGGAACCTTGGTTGAAAACAACCTCTATATATATATGTATGTATTTCTGGGTTCTATAGGTGTTTTCAAACAATCAGTTTATCTATTTTTACCAATATTATAAAATCTTGATATCTGTGACCTTATAGTAATAAAATAATAGCTTTTAATGATACCTTTTGTTTTTAAGATCGTTTTGCCTAGTCTCAATATTTTTTGTGATTTCATACAAATTTTAGAATCAGCTTATCAATTTCTACCAAAAAGTCTGCTGAGTTTTTGGTTGAGTAGTGTCAAATTTATAAATTAATTCATGAAATATTTATATCTTAATATTATTGAGTCTTCTAATTTGTGAAATATAATACATTTTCTTCTATGTGTGTTGTAAACCCTTAATATATTTGTATTACTTTTACTTTAAATAGCCAATTAACTTTTAATTTAAAAGAAAACTATAAATAACATTTTATATTTACCCACATGTTCACAGTTTGCAATAAATTCAATTTTTCATCAATGTCATTTCCCTTCAGCCTTAAAAACTTGGCTTTAGCGTTTCTTTGAGTGCATGTCTGTTTGTGACACATTATCTCAGCTTTTGTTTATCTGAAAATATGTCATTTTGCCAGACATGTATAAATCTAGGTTAAATTTTTTTCCTATCACTTCAAAATACCATTCCAATAACATCCAGTTTCCACTATTTCCCATGAGAAGTTGACCACATTCCTACTGTTGTTCCTCTTTAGGTAATGTGTCTTTTTTACTCTGATGCTTTTAAGGTTTGCTTTTGTATCTTTGGCTTTCAGGAGTATGATTATGATGAACCTAGCGATGGTGCTCTTTGTCGTTATTCTGCCTAGGATTCCTTAATCTATGGGTCAGCATTTCTACCAAATTTGGAAAAAAAAAAAAAGCATTTAGCCAATAACTCTTGAAATAATATTTTTTCTGTCTTATTCTCTCTCTCATTGTCTTAGTTTGTTTGGGATGTTATTACAAAAATGCCATGGACTGGACAGCTTATAAACAACAGAAACTTACTTCTCACTGTTCTAAAGACCAAAAGTCAAACGCAAAAGTGCCAGGAGATTTGGTGGCTGGTGAGGATCCAATTTCTGATTTATACACAACCATCCTCTTGCTGTGACCTCACATGACAGAAGAAGCAAGAGAACTCTCTGGGTCTCTTTTACGAAGGCACTGATCCCGTTGCTAATCACCGAATCACCTCCAAACGGCCCCGTCTCTAAATACCATCACAGTATGGATTAGGATTCAACATACGAACTTCGGGGGGTATATAAACATTCTGTTTAGCCCTTGTTTCCTTTTGGGACTACCCATACTCATAAATTAGACTTCTTAATACTAGTCACTAATGCTCTATTCAACTTTCCCCAATCTTTCTCTCTCTGTGCTTCACTTTAAATTATTCTATTGACCTGTCTTCAAGTTCACTAGTCCTTTCCTCTGTTTTGTTTAATCTGCCAATGAATTACTGATTTCAGACGTGTTTTCCAATTATAATTTTTGTTATCTTTGTCACTGTTCAAACATCTCCTGACATTCTCAGCTTTTCACTCACTCTATCAATATTTTCCTGTAGACTCTTACATATATTTAGCATAAAGTCCTTAGCTGCTGATTGCAAAATCTGAGGCATTTATGGGTCTGTTTATTTTGTCTTTTTTTTTTTTTTCTTTTACCCATTGGATACATTTTCCTGTTTCTTTATGTTGGTAGTATTTTTTTTATTGTGTAATAGAAATTCTGAATCATGGATTGTAGAGACTCTGGATTCTTTTACTTTCTTATGAAAAGTGTTGAATTTTGTTTTAGCAGACATTTAAATTACTGATGGATCATCCTAAACTTGCAGAGGTTTTGTTGGGGCAAATTAGCTTCGGTTCTGCCCCTAGTCCTAGGACATATTCCCTAGCCCTTGAATGCTGTCTTCACTATTAAGGCATGGTTTAATGGTAAATTCAAAGTGATACCAAGTCCCTCTACCCTAGCCCTCCCAAACTGTATCTCCCCTGTGATAAGCATCAGCTGAAATCTCTGATAGACACTTTCAGACTTCTGGCTCTTGATTCTCCCATGGCTCCTTGAGTTATTGCATATGGACTCAGCCAAGTGGGCTGTCTTTGGCTCCTTGTCTTGAGCCCTCTGTCTTGAGCCCACTATCCTGAGCCCCCTTTCCTGAACCTTCTCTCTTGAGCCCCCTTTCCTGAACCCCCTGTCTTGAGCCTCCTTTCCTGAACCTCTTTTCTTGAGCTCCCTGTCTTGAGCCCCTTGTCTGGAGTCCCGTGCTTCAAGTGACCATGCACCTCAGAGTGATTTCCTTGAAATGTTCGAAATCTCCCTTCAGTGCCTGGGACTGGCTGGGACCAGCAGTGCTGTCTTGGAGAACTAGCACAAGCTTGGACTGAGACCTACATGGAACCAGGTTTTAATTTCTCTTTTGGAGGAATTCTGTAACTCCCTGTCATAAAATGGGATTGACCAGATGGCAGAAGAAAGTTTGGGGCTTGTACCTATGGGGACATGCTAGTCCCTGTGGCCAGCCTTAGTTCCCTGACAATATCCTGGAGAGTAGATCACGTCCACTAACTGGTGCAGTATTTCTTTTATGAGACTGCATGAGATCGAGCTGTCAGAATGGTGCTGACACATCTGGAGTCCCGTGCACCATGGGGAAGCCCTTAAATTCTTGCCCATGGAATTTCACTGTACATCCTTGAGAAAATAAGTGGCCTTGCTCTGCATCAGTGTCATCAGCATCACCAATGAAGAGAACATTACTTCTGCTCCCTCCATCTTTCAGGGGGCGTCTGTAAGCTCCTGTACTTTCGTCTTTCTCTACACTCTTTTTTGTCTGGCCCCACCCCCACCCCACTTCAAACACATTCACCACAAGAGAAGGAATTTCTATTCTGATTGTCTAGTGTCTAAGGCATTCCGTGAGTAGCACTTTACTATACACAAAGTTATAGGACCTTAGAAAGACTAATTAGAGGCACAGTCCCTCTGGTGCTTCTAAAGTAAGCAGAGCCTCACCAAAGCCCCTTTCCCTACCCCAACTCTGATACAAGTCCTCTAAAATCTGCAGTTAAGAGGGTAAGGCAATGGCCATTTTAGATTATGGAGTGGGTGAGGAAGAAAGTGATTTCACCTTGGTTTCAAACATAAGCCAGAACTTTCAACTTAGAAGATAAAAAAACTTGATTGATAAACTTATTGATATTGATCAAGTGACACTTCATTTCTCATTTGGCAGTTATTTCCTGTTCACGTGTTCTCTCTGGCAAAAAGTGCAGAAGAAAAAGGGATACATATACA
>NC_045434.1:14973837-15042183 GCF_002776525.5 Piliocolobus tephrosceles
GTGTTCTCTCTGGCAAAAAGTGCAGAAGAAAAAGGGATACATATACATAGGATTCTGGTCTCCATAATCTCTGTATCCCTAACAATGATACAGGAGTTAATAAGAAATCATTTAGGCAGATAGTAATGTAGGTATGGGAGTCCTCAGTAAGGCTTTTCTCTTCAATAAAAAGCAGTCTCAATAATTTTTTTTTTTTTTTTTTGAGATGGAGTCTCGTTCTGTCACCCAGGGTGGAGTGCAAGTGGCATGATCTCAGCTCACTGCAACCTCCACCTTCTGTGTTCAAGCAATTCTCTGCCTCAACCTGCCAAGTAGCTGGGACTACAGGCGGCCACCACCATGCCCAGCTAATTTTTGTATTTTTAGTAGAGACGGGGTTTCACCATCTTGGCCAGGCTGGTCTTGAACTCGTGACCTTGTGATCCACCCTCAGCCTCCCAAAGTGCTGGGATTATAGGCGTGAGCCACTGCACCTGGCCCCCAAATCATTTTCTTTTTCTTTTCTTTTTTACTTTTTTTTGAGACGGAGTCTCGCTCTGTCGCCCAGGCTGGAGTGCAGTGGCTGGATCTCAGCTCACTGCAAGCTCCGCCTCCCGGGTTTACGCCATTCTCCTGCCTCAGCCTCCTGAGTAGCTGGGACTGCAGGCTCCCGCCACCTCGCTCGGCTAATTTTTTGTATTTTTTAGTAGAGACGGGGTTTCACCGGGTTAGCCAGGATGGTCTCGATCTCCTGACCTCGTGATCCGCCCGTCTCGGCCTCCCAAAGTGCTGGGATTACAGGCTTGAGCCACCGCGCCTGGCCCCAAATCATTTTCTAACAAGCAGTAGCCTGTAAAGTTAAGCTGCAGTCAAAGACAAGCAAACTGTGAGCTTGCACCGGGGAATGCTGGCAGGAACTAGGGCCTAGGCATGTTCAAGAAGGCCGCTGTATCTTCCCTTCTCTTTGTGAGCCACGTGTACAGTAAAGAGCAGACAAGATGGCAGGGATCAACCGGAAAGTTTATTTGCATAATAAGATTAATGTGGGGCCACCAGCCTTCCCAATCCTATGTAAACATCATACCTGATCAAACCAATCTATGAGCCCTATGTAAATCAGACATTGCCTCCTCAAACCTGACTATAAAGCTGAGCCCATCCACCACCCACCAGTCCTTTACGCTCAGAGACCCCTTTCTCTGTAGAGAAAGCTGTTTCTCTTTCTCTTCTGCCTATTAAATGTCTGCTCCTAAATTCCTTACGTGTGTCTGCATCCTCAATTTTCCTGGTGTGTGATGAAGAACCCCAGGGTATATACCCCAGACAACATAGGCACTTCAACAATTGTTATCATTCAATATCCAGTAATATCCATTTATTTTAGTTATTTGAAAAAGTTAAATAAATGGTTCTCAACTGTGGCTGATTTTGTTCCTCAAGGGACATTTGGTAATATCTGGAGACATGTTCAATTGTCATGCCTGGAGGCTGCTACTAGTAAGCATCTAGTGAGTAGGAGCAGGGATGCTGCTAAACATCCTATAATCAACGGGACAGTCCCCCACAGCAAGTACGAGGCTCAAAATGTCAGTAATGCTGACATTGAGAAACTCAGAGTTAAATGAATCAAAACAAGGCTATCATTTTGAATGTGTTTTTCCTTCTGTATTTTTCAAAAGAAAAATTTTAAATTATTTTATTCTAAAACATTTGCAAAGAGAATTTCAGTGGCAATGAAATAAAGTTTAAAAAATATGGAAAAAAATAAGATAAAATCTGCAATGTGTTTAGTACATAAAATATATGCTGGACCCTTTGGTATACTTTCTATGATTAGGTTACCTAATCGTCTTTTATTTTTGTAGCATTATTTATGACAGCAACATCATTCTCACAGCCCAATCTCAAATCAGGTAACTTAAATCAGGGAATATTATGACATTTTATGACATCATATAAACAACAGTGAACACTACTTTTGGAGGTTCTAATCTGTAAAACAAATTAGGTATGCAAAACAAAATTATTGAAATTATTGAAATTCAGCACAGATCGCTTATTTGTCAAAAGATCATTTATTCCATTTGAAATTTCAAAATATCAGTTGGAGAGTAAGTAATAAAACAGTGGAGTTTCTTCACTCTTTTATTACGGTTCTCACCACTGTTATATTAAATAATGAATTTGACCTTTGATTGTTTAACTAGTACTCTAAAGCATCATACTTTGTATGTACTATTTGGTTAAATTGTCTTCAGCATAAGAAGAAACCATGAAAGCTTCCTTTTACCATTCTGTGTTTCAAGTGAACTTAAATTGGCAACCCCCTTAACACATTCAATAGCTTTCTTTAAATTGTGTTTCTTAGGTTTGAGAGAAAGATGTGGAGGAGGGAATCAATAGAAACTACATTGGAAACATTAGTAATTCCACAATAAATCTCCAGTTGTTCAGCAGCCTACTAATTACAGGGCCAGAAAAAATCCAACCTCTGAAAATATTAATGAACATCTAAAAGTCCAAGGCTCTGTGTCTTTCCATTGTACCTCATCTATTGCTTTGTCAATAAAGCTCTGCATAAACTATTGCATATGATGCAGTGAGTTACTCCCTGAGGCTCTGCTGTGGGGTCAGGGCTGGGCCTGAGAAGAGTGTGGTGGTTGGCTGGCTATCTTGGGGGCTCCCATCATCTTCAGCTGCTTCCCCTGACCATGCAATTCATACTCCATGGGATTCCAACTGAGTTCTTTGGACAGAATTTTAAATCCTTATTCCCCTTCCCCAGTAGGAAAAGCATTAGAAAACAATAAAAATAGTGCATCTGACTTTTTTACCTAGGGAATGCCTAGAGGAGAGAATGATTTAATGAATCAAAACTCTGGTTACCAGTGGGGCAGGATCCAGAACGATGAGGTCATCCATGTTTGCCTTTGGGGCTCCCACTTTCTCCTCCTCCTCCTGTGTTTGTGCACCCCTGTGCTCTCTAGAATCGTACCCCATAGCTCTCAGAGCACGCCACCTCACAGTCTAAACATCCTCTTCCTCTTCCCTCCTGACTACAGGCGATGGTTATGAGGGCTGTGTTCATTGTGCTGCATATAAAATAATCAGGTAATCTGTTTTAGAAGACTGAATTTTAACAAGTGTTCTCCTCTGGAATGACAGACACGTAACTCATAAAAATGGCTTGTAATCATGGCCTGGGTTAGGAACAAGGATTTGGAGACAGAAAGTGCCTTCAAGTCACCCTACAAATGTGTTGTCTACCCAGCCACAGGAAGAGAAGCCCTGGGGATACATTCAGCAGGCAGCAGGTCCTGCGGGTTCTACAGCTTCAAATTACTTGGAGCAAATGAGGTTTTTTAGGTAACACTATACTGAGTTCTAAAACATAATTAAACTGGATTTTGTACCAAATTCTATAAAATGTCAAAATATGTTGCCTAAGGAGCTTTGCAAAATCACTCATAATAAGTGTTCCCAGGAATGGGACCCAAATTGGCAGAGAACAAGTTCTAAGAAGGTGTGGTAGATACGGTCATGGTCTTGAAAACTATACACGTCCTAATTCACAGAACCTGGGAATTTATCACATTACATGGCAAAGAGGAGTTAAGGTTGCTGATGCAATTAACGTTGCTAATCAGCTGGCCTTAACATAGATTTATTATAGGTTATCCAGGTGAGGCGAACATAATAAGGATCCCTATAACTGGAAAAAGGAGGCAGAAGAGGTTGGAGTGATGTGCTATGAGAAAGACTCAGTTTACCATTGCTGGCTGTAAAGATGGCAAAAGGGGATCATGGCTCAAGAAATATGAGAAGACCTGAGAGAAGAGGCTCACGCCTCTCATCCCAACACTTTTGGAGGCCGAGACAGGTGGATCACTTAACTTCAGGAGTTGGGGACCAGCCTGGGCAACATGGAGAAACTTGTCTACCAAAAAATACAAAACTTAGCCAGGCATCATTGCTCACACATGTAATCCCAACTACTTGGGTGTCTGAGGCAGGAGGATTGCTTGAGCCCAGGAGCTTGTGACCAGTCTGGGCAACATGGCAAGACTTCATCTCTACAAAAATAAATGAAAAGTTAACTGGGCATGGTGCACACCTGAATCCCCCACTTACTCGGGAGGTTGAGGCAGAAGGATCACTTGAGCCCAAGGAGGTCAAAGCTGTAATGCATCATGATAGCACTACCACACATCAGCCTGGGTGACAGAGTGAGACCATTTCTGAAACAAAACAAAACAAAACAAAAGAAATGTGAGAAGCTTCTAGGAGCTGGAAAAGGCAAAAAAAAAAAAAAAAAATGGATTTTCCCATAGAACCTAGAAAGGAATGTAGATTTGCCAATACCTTAATATTAGCTCAGCAAGACCTATGTGAGACTTCTGGCCTCCAGAACTACAAGATAATAAGTTTATGTTGTTTTAAGTAATTAAAATCACAAGAATTTAGTGAGAATCACTAAATTCCTACAGCAGCCCTGGGAAACTGAAACAGATAGATATTGGAGCAAACAGTTCTGCATAGGAACCATTGTGCCTGAAACACAGGCCTTGAGAAAGACACCCATCAGCAACTTGTGGCTATGGTCTGCAAGCTTAGCCCTTAGTGCCTACCTATGGGATAGAGGAAACACCTTTTCTACCACTCCTAAATAGCCCTGCAGATTCTGCCTCTCCATTCCCACTGTCACCGTCTCAGTTTAAGTCTTCGTCATCTTTGGTGTAAATTTGTGGGGGTTCAGTCAGGCTGGTGGGACAAATTTTAGTTATAGAGAATATACACAAATCCTATTGGAAAGCCTGGGGGTTTTTACATATAGTACTTGCCTGAAGGCAGCCTTGTCCCCTTAGTTAAATAAATTAGAGTAGAAACGAAGGAATGTGGAGAGTTTATCTAACTAGCTTGTTTACTCATATTGGCCTAAGACTAACCTTTGATTTACCGCAGGTGATTAATTACTTTCTATGCAGGAAGTCCGCAATGTCAATTACACTCTAGTGGTGTTGACTCAAGCCATTGTCAATTAATCTTTACTGAATAAATGCGAGTCTTGCTGGCTAGCTGAGGCCTTGGTCACAACTCTTTATAGCACTCCCCTGGGAGTCTGTAAGTGGCCTAGACACTCAGCCGAACTGGCAAAGCAGTATATCTGTGTCAGTGTACTTTATTCATCCATCACTGGGTCACGGTCTGTGGGACAGACCCCTGTATAAATTATTTCAACAGCTCCTTGACTGGCTTCCATTTTTCCAGCTTTGCCTGCTCAATGCCAAGCTCCATACTTTAGAAGGGGTTCCTTGTGTACCTGACTCACCACCTGAAGGAAATGTCTTCAGAGATGTTCACTGCCCCAGGTAGGGCCCATGCTCCACGTAAGGCCATCCTCTCCAGGGGTAATCGTGCCAGGCTCCATTGCCCAATATGTAGCAAGCCAATACATGGAGACATTGAGAATTGCAGCAGAGAAAGAAGTTCAATCATCAGGGATTCAAACAAGGAGATAAGAGGAAACCTCACATCTGTCTTCCCAAGGAATTTGGGGATAGGGATCTTAAGGGGTTTAGGATGGGTTGCGGACCTGGGATCATGGATTAATCAAAGAGTAAAAGGTGAAGTCAAGGGACAGGGAGATAAAGAAACTGTATGTTTGTGTTGACTTAGTTTTGGGGTCTTCAGACTATCTGGCGTCAGCCATTTTGCTGGTACTCAGATCTGAAAAGCATCTTAAGTAATTTTTAAGCAAAAAAGTCTTAAGATTTTAATGTTAGAGATTCTATCTATAGAAACAATGGGGAAGCAAATGGTCAGATTCTAATGCTAGAATGGCTGTAGGGAGATAGGCCAGAAGGCTACCTGATTAATGCTTAACTATATTTTTGCCTGAAGTCTGGCAAATAATTTTCCTTACCCTATGGGGGCAGCTTCATGGGCTCACCTTAAAGAATAGTAGGGCCAAGAATGAAATTGAGGCCCACATAAAATGTGTTATAAATCACATTAACAAACTGAGAAATAAAATATGTTATATTCTCCTACCTTAGAAATCCAGATCCAAATTTAGAATTCTCAGACTTCTCAGAGTTTCCGGCCAGAACATTCCTACATGAGGAAAGCTGGTACCCAGGCCCTCCATGTTCATGTACCAAGTCCTAAGTCCCTGGTCTGCACCTGATCCCCTTCTCTCTTTATCCCTGACCTGTTTCATATCACAAGGGATCATGCCTACCCCAACTTCAAACTCCATTCCAACCCATCACCAACAGCCACCCCTTGGCTACTCACCATGTCTACAAATACATGTTGGTGGAATGACCTGACCTTGGAGGATGAACCCAGGGAATAGGCTGCCCAAGACACAAGTGCAGATGCAGGGCCATTGTGGAAAGAATTCTGAGGACACAGGGACCCAGAGCATGACCTAGAAGGTAGGATAATGGGTTCCAGGTGGACACATGTTCTTTGTCCTGCAGAGCATACTCCCCATGGGGAAGAACAACAAGAAGAGCATGTCCTAATACATGAGCACCAGGGCACGAGCTCTTTGTCAATGGTACTGCTTCTCCACCTATCTGGCCTTACCACTGATCACCTCATAGCTGTGCTTAGTAAGAACAAAGAACATCTCACATCCTGTACCTAACAGGATGCCTTTCACCTCTGTGCTCTTGCTGGGGCAACACCCATGTATGTGCTGTAAAGCAATTGATAGTTCATCTTTTTAAACTGTATTTTCTATTTTCTTCTGCCCCTAAACTTTTGAGCATAGCAAGCTGTTAATTAATTACTGGTAATTGATTAACTGACCTGATTTTGTGACATGAACATGGAGAGCATTAATTAAATTAAAGAATTGAAAGACATCATGTTGTATTCATTAACAATGGGTAGAAAATATCAGACAGTCATGAGGAATATAATTCACTCAAGGATCAGCTGTTTTCCCATCAAGTATGAGGGCATTAGAAAGTGACAATAACAAAGACATGTCGTTCTGGAACTAGAAGAGATATTCAGATCAGTGAAGTAAAATTATACGGAACAAAAAGGTGTTGTGGGAAGTCAGGGACCCCAAACGGAGGGACCAGCTGAAGCCATGGCAGAAGAACATACATTGTGAAGATTTCATGCACGTTTATTAGTTCCCCAAAGTAATACTTTTATGATTTCTTACGCCTGTCTTTACTGCAATCTCTGAACATAAATTGTGAAGATTTCATGGACATTTATCACTTCCCCAATCAATATTCTTGTGATTTCATATGCCTGTCTTTAATCTCTTAATCCCATCATCTTCATAAGCTGAGGATGCATGTTGCCTCAGGACCCTGTGATGATTGCGTTAACTGCACAAATTGTTCAAACAATATGAAATCTGGGCACCTTGAAAAAAGAACAGGATAAAAAAGATGTTCAGGGAGCAAGGGAGATAACCTTTAGGTCTGGCTGCCTGAGAGATGGGTGGAACAGAGTCATATTTCTCTTCTTTCAAAAGCAAATAGGAGAAATATCACTGAATTCTTTTTCTCAGCAAGGAGCAGCCCTGAGAAAGAGAATGCATTCCTAGGGGGAGGTCTCTGAAATGGCCCTCTGGGAATGTCTGTCTTTTATGGTTGCAGATAAGGGATGAAATAAGCTTTGGTCTCCCATAGCACTCCCAGGCCTATTAGGACAAGGAAATTCCTGCCTAATAAATTTTGGTCAGACTGATTGTCTGCTTTCAAACCCTGTCTCCTGATAAGATGTTATCAATGACAATGCGTGCCTGAAACCTCATTAGCAATTTTAATTTCACCCCGGTCCTGTGATCTCGCCCTGCCTCCATTTGCCTTGTAATATTTTATTACCTTGTGAAGCATGAGATCTCCGTGACCCACACCCTGTTTGTACACTCCCTCTCCTTTTGAAAATCACTAATAAAAACTTGCTGGTTTTGCAGCTTGGGAGGCATCGCGGAACCTGCCGACATGTGATGTCTCCCCCGGACACTCAGCTTTAAAATTTCTCTCTTTTGTGCTTTTTCCCTTTATTTCTCAGACCTGCCAACACTTAGGGAAAATAGAAAAGGACTCATGTTGAATTATCGGGGGTGGGTTCCCCCGATACAAAGGTCTCTGCTAGCCTCATGATCTCATCACAGTGAGCAGGACAATGCTAAAGGTGCTCTCACTCTCTTCCTGAGGGCATCCTGAAAGTGTTAACAATATAATTACTAGACACTGAATCTTGGGGAAGTAGTTGGAAGTAGATGCCCATTCTGACCAAGGAATCTGTTAACAGTACTCACCTTGGTTTACCTTCACAAAGGCATCATTTCCTTACTTTCAAGAAGCTTGATGTCTAACCTGGCCTCTTCACCACAGCTAAAATGCACACATAAAGAGAACTCAGTAGAACAGTGGCAACCCTACTGATTTTTAAAGGATGTGGATTTCAACAAAGAATCTACTCCGTTCTTCTGTAGAAGAGCCCAGTGTGGAATGATGCCCCTCACTCAGGGTGAGGGCAGAGCTTGTAAGAGAACTGATTATTAAGTCCTGAAAAAGGCAGTGGGAATTTACAAGTGCATAGTATGTTTTGTAAGATCTCACAGAAGACCGGGGTCACTGAAAACTGGAAGATACATTTGCGGTGTAGAAAGCATTTAAGCTGGGTGAAACTGTACTAATTAAGATGCGTCATGGTTAGAGGGGAAATCAAAGAAGTAGAAAAGAAATAACTACTGTTTTAGAGACATGAGTGTCTGGGTTCAAATACCAACTCTACCATGTATCATTTGTATTGACTTTGGATGACTTTGAGAATTTTTTTTGTCTCAGGATTCTTATTTTTTAAAATGTAGAGGCTATTTGGTATCAGCATCATAATGGGATGCAAAATGAAACAGAATAATAATTTTTAAAAAGTTTAGGACAATTTATGAAGAACTTGCATGTACTTCTTCTCATGTGGGATGCTATTGCAGTATGTCCATTTTGTTTAAGGTAGATTGATGAATTCAAAGCGTAAAATAAACTGATAAAAGTGGATGGTACTGGTGCAACTGTAGGTAATCACTAACTTGCAAAAAACAACCAGGAAAGAAGAGGTATTTTGTCCACCTTGCACATGTTATAAGTTTCCTCTAATCTGGCAACTTTCTTATCCTCAACATCTATGGAATAAGTCAAATTCACATATTAAGCAGACTCAGAGAATCTCAAAGGTGAAAGAAAAAAATTTTTGGCAAAACTGGCTTATTACTTGTTTGAATTTTCTACTCTCCTCTCTCTCTGCTTTATATTTTGCTGCCTTTGGCAGTAGAATATGGCTTATATAAATGTAAATAATTCCTCATTATACCCCAAGGGCATAGAATGCATCCAAGGCTGCCAATCTAACTCATGCAACCATATGTTGATGATCTGAGAGAGGAAAGCTTATAAGCATTGCAAATTGCTACCAGGCTATTGCAGCTTCAATGGCAACGCTGAGAATTATTCTTCCCACATTTGTTCCCTAAAGCAGAGTATATTTCAAACTTTTGAATCTTTCATTTCCATTTCTCTACCACAAGAAGATATAAAGCTGCTCAGACACTTGCTGGCTGAAGTACTTGAGCTCCAGGATAAATATTTAGGAATACAGTCAGTCAGATTTCTCTCCCAGCTTTTGTCTCTTTTCATCTTCTAGTGAGGAAATTGCACCTCATTAGCTTTGTGACTTTAGAAAGTCACTTCACCTTTCTAAATCTCAATTACTTCACTTGTAAAGTAGTAATGATATTTAAAACACATCACTGCTATCAGGGTTGCATGGAAAAACCCTTAGCTTTTAAACAACTTCCATAGTGCCTGGCACATAAATAGAAGCCATAACTATTACTATGCCCTTTGCTCTTCACACTGTATTGTTTAACTTCCTTGTTTTATACATTGTAGCATTGTTTATATAAAAATAAAATGCATAGCTCTTCAAGTTAATGAGTTCTGACAAATGTATAAACCTTTATAACCACTTCATACAACAAGATACTGTTTCCATCATTCCTGAAAGTTTTTTTGTGTACCTTTCCAATAAGTTTCCCCACCTCCCAGTGATAATCATTTCTAAACTCTAGCAGATTGGTAGCATAATCTAGCATTGATTACTTTTCCCTGTCATGGATGTCTGAGTAATATGTCAATGTGACTTACTCCATAGATGTTGGGAATAATAAAGTTGCTGGATTAGAGGAAACTTATAACATGTGCAAGGTGGACAAAATAGCTCTTCTTTCCATTGATACTTACATCAATGAAATTATACAACATCTCATCCTTTGCATCTGCCTTGTTCACTCAATCTCATGTTTTTGAGATTCATCATCCATATTGTTGCATATATTAATGCTAGTAGATTTCTGATTGCTAAGCATGAATATATTACAATGTGTTTAGCTATTTTCCTGTTGATTGACATGTGGGTTATTGCTAATTTCAGGCTATTATTAATAAAACTGCTAACATTCATTTCTTGTACAAGTTGTTTCGTTAACATACATTTCCTATTTTCCTTTTTCTTTCTTTCTTTCTTTCTTTCTTTTTTTTTTCAGAGAAAGGGTCTCTGTTACCAAGACTGGAGTGCAGTGGTGCAATCATAGCTCACTGCAACCTCAACTTCCTGGCCTCAAGTGATCCTCCAGCCTCAGGCTTCTGAGTAGCTTGGATTATAGGTACTCACCACTCCACCTGGCTAATTTTTAAAAATTTTTTGCACAGACAGAATCTCACTATCTTGCCCAAGCTGGTCTCAAACTTCTGGCCTCAAGTGATCATCTGTCTTGGCCTCCAAACTGCTGGGATTATAGGTATGAGCCACCGTGTCCAGCCTGAATATATGTTTTTATTATTATTCAGGGTAAATATTATTATTAAATTAAATTAAATTAAATATTATTCAGGGTAAATGCCTAAGTATTGAATTTCTGTATCATAGAGTAGATACATGTTTAACAATATATATGCTAAACCATTCTCTGAGGTGGTTGTATTATTTTTCACTTCTGACAACAACATACAGGAAGCTCAGTTGCTGCACATCTTTGCCAGCCTGTGCTATTCCCAGTCTTTCTGTTACAGCTGTCCTAGTGTATGGAAAGTGGTATTTCATTATTGCTTATTTTGGATTTCCCTGACAACCAATGATTTTGGGTGCCTTTTCTTGTGCTTACTGGTCATTGAGCTAGCGCCTTCTCACTACGGTCTTTTTGAGACCTTGTCTATTTTTTTTTCCCCAAAACCGGGCCGTTCTTTTAATTAGTGATTTATAGGAAATTTTAAAAATATGTTATTAATAAGAGTGTTGTGTTAGGTATACACATTATGAATATTTTCAGCGTATGATTTACCTTATCTTAAAGATATGTTTTTAAGAGAAAAAAATTTTAATTTTGACAAAATTCAATTTACATATTTTTTTTCTTTCATGATTAAGGCTTCTTTTGTTCTAAGAAATCTGGCTAAACTAAGTGTATAAAGATATTCCTTTAGGTTTCCTTATGGAAGTTTTTTTTTTTTAATTCAAGCTTTGACATAAATGGCTCTGATCCATCCTGAATTAATTGTTATATATGGAATGAGTAGGGTACAATGTTCAGCTTCTTCCCAACAGAATATTCAGTTGTTCCAATACATTTTGTCTATAAGGCCCCTTTTTGTTTTTGTTCCTTCCTAAAAATGTAAGGGGTATAAATGTAGTTTTGCTGCATGGATATATTGTGTAGCGGTGAAGTCTGGGCTTTGGTGTAACCATCACCTGGATGATGTACGTTGTACCCATTAAGTAATTTTTATCCCTTGCCCCTCCTACCTTCCTACCCTTCTGAATCTCCAGTGTCTGTTACTCTACACTCTATGTCCCCATGCACATGTTATTTAGCTCCCACTTATAAGTGAGAAAAGAAGGTATTTGGCTTTCTGTTTCTGAGTTGTTTCATTTAAAACAATGGCCTCTAGTTCCACCCATGTTGCTGCAAAAGACATGATTTAATTTTTTAAATAGCTGAATAGTATTCCATTGTATACATTTATCATATTTTCTTTATCTAATCACTTAGATTGATTCCATGATTTTGCTGTTGTGAATAGAGCTGTGATAAACATATGAGTGCAGGTAGCTTTTTTACATGATTTCTTTTCCTTTGGGTAGATATTCAGAAGTGGAATTGCTGGATCAAATGGCAGTTGCAGTTTTAGTTCTCTGAGAAATCTCTATACCATTTTCCAGAGAGGTTGTACTAATTTACATCCCTAGCAACAGTGTATAAGCATTCCCTCTTCTCTGCATCCTCACCAATATCCATTGTTTTTTGACTTTTTAGTAGTAACCATTCTAACTGGTGTAAGATGATATCTCATTATGGTTTTGATTCACATTTCCCTGATGATTAGTGATGTTGAACTTTTTTTTTTCATATGCCAGTTAACTGTTTGTGTGGAAAAGACTTCTTGGCAACCTGGACATAAAATAATGATTGGTTCATTCGCAGGTCTATTTCTGGACCCTATTCCTTTTCATTGATTTTTTTGGTTTGTCCTTATACAAATACTACAATTCCCTGATTGCTGTAGTTTTGTAGTAAATCTTGTCTAAGATCACTAAAACAGGCCTAGCTCTCCTTTCCAATCGATGTGGCTTCTTTTCTTGCCTTATTGTACTACCCATGACTATCAACATGATGTTGAACAAAAGCAACGGGAGTTGGTGTCATTGCTGTTTTCTGGTTTCATGTAAAATATATCCAAAGTTTCACCGTAAGTTATGATGTTAACTGTTTGTTTTCCATAGATATTATGATAGAGTGAAGAAGTTACTTTTATTCCTGGTTTTCTGAGAGTTTTAAAAAATCATGACTAGGTATCAAGTTTTGTCATATGACTTTTCTGTATCTCTCAAGTTACTCATAAGGTTTTTTATTCAGTTAATGTAGTAAAATATGTTCATTTGGATTGTAAGTAAGCCTTACATTCTTGAAATAAGTCTCATGCAAATGATATGTTATCCATTTTACGTAAGGCTGGATTTGATTTACTAATATTTTGTTAAAGACTTATACATCTATGTTCATGACAGATATGGTCTACAATTTACCTCTTTGATGTCTCAAGTTTGGAGTCAGGGTATTGCTAGGCTCATAAAATAAATTGGTACATGTTCCTTTTTTTATTTACAATTTGTGTAAGATTGCTATAATTTCTTCTTTAAATGTTTGATACAATTTACTGGTGAAGCCATTTGAGGATGAAGCTTTCATTGCAGGGAGAATTTGATTATGCATTACATTTCTTTAATCAATATCTGGCCATTTGGACTTTCTATTTCTCATTGTATGAACTTGTCATGTTAAGTGCTTTGAAAAATTTGTCAATCTCATTTAAGTTTCAAAACTTATTGACATTAAATCTTTCATTAAAAAACCCTTATTCTCCTTTTAACATCTGTAGTGTGTTTCCTCTCTCATTTCTGATATTAATATTTTGTGTTTTTTCTTTTTCTTTTTACCTACTTTGCAAGAGGTTTATTAATTTTATTTGTTGTTTTAAAGAATGAACTTTGACTTTGTTAGTTTATTATTTAACTCTTCCTATTGATTCTGCTCTTGTTTTTATTATTTCATATTCTTCTCCTTTTTTTTGGTTTAATATTCTCTTTCTAGTTTCTTAGGGTGAAAGTTTAGATCACTGACTTTACATTTTATGTCTTTTCTAATATGTGCATTTAAAGTTAAAAATATTCCTTAAAGACTGTTTAAGCTGCGTGTCACAAGTTTTGATATGTGAAATGCAACTAAAATTGATACACTTCAGTTTGAAAGATTTTGTAATTTCCCTTATGATTTCTTCTTTAACAAATGAGTTTTTAAAAATAATTTGTCAGAAATGTGAAAATACAGTCATTAAATTTTATTTAAAGTATGACTGACTTCAGTTATGGTTGACTTTACTACCAATTTAGCCAAGTTTCTCTTTTTTCAGCCAATGTTCCAGGGATATGAGGAATGAAGGATTTCTTCTCTCCTAATAAGAACCTGACACAAAGAATTAGGTTTCTTTGTGTTCTCAACTTTCTGATGTGTTTTAAAAACTATAATGCTGTAGTTTATTCAGCCTTTTCTTCTTTTTAGGGTATGAACAAATAACATTTGTAACTTTCTATGTATAACCAGAAGAGGAGGCCCTTGATATTTACATTTTTTAAACCTGTTTAATTAACAGAAATTGGAGATAATTTAGAAACTATAGACAGAAGGTAGGGATGGCATAGTGGAGAGAGTAGCAAGTGGCTATGAGCCATGATCTGGAAGCAGATTACCTGGGTTTGAACTCTAGCATCACCATTTAGTACCTGTGAAACCTATGACAATTTACTGAATCCATTTATGCCACAGTGTTCACCTGTGTAAAATATAGATAATAGTGATACCTCTTTATTAGCCTGTAGCAAAAATTAACCTTGTTGATATGTGTAAAGCACTGACACAGAGTAAGTGCCCTATGCTAAATAATTTAGTAAGGCATTTTAATAAGCCCCTGACCATATACAAGTATGTTACTTGGAAGAACAGAGATCAAAGTAGGGCCTAGGTGTCTCAGAAAATAATATCAAGTTGTATGGGCTAAGGGACATAATGAGAGAGCTTATGCTCTACTGGAAATGGAAGCTATTCATGTGCCAATGTCCTTCAGAAATTTGATCAAGCAGTTTAGGGAATCTAACACAAAAAATGAAGACTTCACTTGCTTTGGAAAAGTGATGGAAATTCAGAATAGCAGAGCCTAAGGTAAAAAAACAAAAACAATTAAACAAACAAGCAAAAGCTCACGTTTATAGTGCTGCTTATTTCACAAATGAGTACAACCATTGTACCTGCAAGTAAAAAAAAAGATATTTGAAAAAATAGATGGTGAATAAAATATTTCTAGAAATAAAACTTTATTTTAAAAATAGTTTTTTTCAACATAAAAGAAGTAAATGTGTCATTTTAACACATTTAACCAGCCAGTCTGTAATGACATATCACCTTTGTTGTATTTTAGATAGTCTTACCTTAGAAATTGATGAGTAAGATAAAGATAATAAGAAAAATTTGGGAGACATGGAACTATCTCAATATTCTACTCTTATGACAAGAAAATAAAGTTTGCTTGATTCAAATAATTTCTTTTGAGAAACAATAACCAAAAAAATGAGAAAAAAGAAAGAAGAAAGAAAGAAAAAAGGAAGAAGAAAGAAAGAAAGGAAGGAAAGAAGAAGGAGAAATGGAAGGGAGATTCAAAGAAGTAGGTAATTTCTTTTGAGAAATAAATTACTAAATCTCTATACTATGAAAATATAATTTTATTGTAGTGAAATTTTTGGATTCATTATTTGAAAGAATGTAAAAAGGTAGAAACAATCTTCCTCTGATTTCTAGAAAAAGTACAATTAAATAAAAATAAATTGTATTACTTGTATCTTGAGTTCCATTTCCTTCATTCTAAAGTCAGTGATAATTTTAAAGTTGGTGTGAGGAGTTTGGAAACATTCTCTACACTTCTTCACTTCTGCCGCTTATCCTCTGTTACCAAGTTTTTATGAGAAAAGTAAAATAGGAGATTGAGAAAAAGGTCTAGATGATCCAGAGAAGAATAATGATATAACACTGATAGGTGGATTGATGAAGAAGAAATAAGCTTTGTTTTCATTTCATTTGAACTCATATGGGGGGAAGGATTAGTTTGGTTTTAAGCAGACAGAAAGTAGAGAGTGTTTTAAACTGTAGTTTTTTAGAAGACTAGAATTAGGAAAATATAAAATGCTGTAAGTAAAGATGCTTTGAAATTTGCAAAGGGGAAGTCTTAGCTAGAGCAATCAGGCAAGAGGAAAAAAAATAAAGGGCACCCAAATCAGAAAGAAATAAGTCAATTATCTTTGTTTTGCAGATGATGTAACCTTATATTTGGAAAAACTAAAGACTCCACCAAAAAACTATTAGAATTGATAAATTTAGTAAAGTTGCAGGATACAAAGTCAACATATAAAAATCGGTGTCATTTGTATATGCCAAAAGAGAACAATCTGAAAAAGAAGTCAAGAAAGCAATTCCATTTGTAATAGCTACAAATAGAATAGCTAAGAATGAACCAAAGAAGTGGAAAATTTATACAATAAAAGCTATAAAACATTGATGAAAGAAGTTGAAGAGGACACCAAAAAAATGGAAAGATAATTCTATATTTGTGGATTGGAAGAATCAATATTGTTAAAATGTCCATCAATCCATTCTACAGTATCAATGCAATTCCTATCAAAATACCAATGATATTCTTCACAGAAATAGACAAAACAATACTAAAATGTATATGGAACCACAAGAGACCTGGAATAGCCAAAGCTATTCTGAGCAAAAAAAAAAAAAAAAAAACAAAACAGGAGAAATCACATCACCTGACTTCAAATTATGCTAGAGCTATAGAAACCAAAATAGCATGGAACTGGCATAAAAACAGAGAACCCACAAACAAATCCATACATCTACAGTGAACTCATTTTTGACAAAGGTGCCAAGAACATACAATGGGGAAGTGACAATCTCTTCAATAAATGGTGCTAATAAGAGTGGGTGCTCATATGCAGAAGAATGAAACTAGACTCTCATCTCTCATTTTATACAAAAATCAAGTCAAAATGGATTAAAGGCTAAAATCTAAAACCTCAAACTATGATGCTAAAAGAAAATATTGGGGAAACTCTCCAGAACATTGGACTGGGCAAAGATTTCTTGAGTAATACTCTCACAAGCACAGGCAACCAAAGCAAAAATGCACAAATGAAAGGTTAAAAAGCTTCTGCACAGCAAAGGAAATATTCAACAAAATGAAGAGACAACTCACAGAACAGAAGAAAATATCTGCAAACTAATTGTCCGACAAGGGATTGACCAGAACATATAAGGAGCTCAAACAACTCTATAGGAAAGAAATCTAATAATCTGATTTTAAAATGGGCAAAATATTTGAATGGATGTATCTCAAAAGACATACAAATGGCCAACAGGTATATGAAAAGGTGCTCAACATCATGGATTATCGGAGAAATGCAAATCAAAACTACAATGAGATATAATCTCACCCTAGTCAAAATGGCTTTTATACAAAAGACAGGCAATAACAAATGCTGGCAACAGATTGGAAAAAAGGAAATGCTTGTACACTGTTGGTGGGAATGTAAATTAATACAATCACTATGGAGAACAGTTTGGAGGTTCTAAAAAAAAGTAAAAATAGAGCTACCACATGATCCAACGATCTCACTCCTAGGTATACACCCAAAATAAGGAAATCAGTATATTGAAGAGATATCTCCACTTCCATGTTTACTGAAGCACTATTCACAATAGTCAAGATTTGGTAGCAAACTAAGTGTCATCAACAGATGATTAAATAAGTAAAATGTGGTCAGACGTGTTGATTCACGCCTGTGATCCCAGCACTTTGGGAGGCTGAGGCAGGCAGATCACTTGAGCCCAGGAATTTAAAACCAACGTGGGTGACATGGTGAAACCCTGCCTATACCAAAAAATCTAAATATTAGCTGGGCATGGTGGTGCATGGCTGTGATCCCAGCTACTCCAATAGCTGAGGTGGTAAGATCCTTGGAGCCTCAGGAAGCAGAAGTTGCAGTGAGCCGAGATTGCACTTCACTCCAGCCTGTATGACAGAGTGAGACCCTGTCTCCAAAAAAAAAAAAAGAAAGAAAAGAAAAAGAAAAAGTGGCATATACACACACATGGAGTATAATTCAACCATATAAAAGAATGAGATTATGTCACTTGCAACAAAATGGATGGAACTGGGGGTCATTATATAAGGTGAAATAAGCCATGCACAGAAAGACACACTTTGCATGTTTTCACTTAATTGTGAGAGCTTAAAATTAACACACTTTAACTCAAGGATATAGAGAGTAGAAAGATGATTACCAGAAACTGGAAAGAGTAATAGGGGGATGAAGGAGATGTGGGGATGATTAATGGATACAAAAAATAGTTAGAAAGAATGAATGAGATCTAGTATTTGCTGGTGCAACAAAGTGATGATAATAAAAAATAAATGTATATTTAAAAATAACTAAGAGAGTATAATTGGATTGTTTATAACAGAAAGCTTAAATGCTTAAGGTGATAAATACCTCATTTATCCTTATGTGATTATTATGCATTGCATGCCTGTATCAAAATATCCCATGTAACACATAAATATATACGCTTACTACGTACCCACAAAAATAAAAAATAAAAGAATAAAAACTCACCTCAGACTAGGTGACTTTTTGGTTTCCAGATAAATCATACTTCTCATACCAGCTAACCCAGCAGGAAATTATACAAACCTTGGCAACTGTTTTTCCTTGTGCAAAACTCTAAAGCTTCAGGGTAGAACAAATGGTTCTCATTAAAAGCCACAGTGGTGACTACGTCAACATACTGATCTGAGTTGTGCCCTGCAGTCCAGGAGGGATACACGCAGGAGGCCCAGGAGGCACAGTCTTTTCATTTTATTTTCTTCATTCTCAAAGGAGGTGAAGGAGGCACAGTTTTTTTTTGTTTGTTTGTTTGTTTTTTTAGTTGTAAATACCAGTTTTATTAATCTTATTTTTGTTAGACTTCTGGGCTTCTATTATTTATGAAGCTTTACTAACTTTTTATGTTTTTTTTTTTTAGTTATTATTATACTTTAAGTTCTAGGGTACATGTGCATAACGTGCAGGTTTGTTACATATGTATACTTGTGCCATGTTGCACCCATCAACTCGTCAGCACCCATCAATTCATCATTTGTATCAGGTATAACTTCCAATGCAATCCCTCCCCCCTCCCCCCTCCCCATGATAGGCCCTGGTGTGTGATGTTCCCCTTCCCAAGTCCAAGTGATCTCATTGTTCAGTTCCCACGTATGAGTGAGAACATGCGGTGTTTGGTTTTCTGTTCTTGTGATAGTTTGCTAAGAATGATGGTTTCCAGCTGCATCCATGTCCCTACAAAGGAGTGTATGTAAATGCAATTGTCTTGTTTTTTTATTATTTATTTATTTATTATACTTTAAGTTCTAGGGTACATGTGCATAGTGTGCAGGTTTGTTACATATGTATACTTGTGCCATGTTGGTGTGCTGCACCCATCAACCCATCAGCACCCATCAATTCATCATTTATATCAGGTATAACTCCCAATGCAATCCTTCCCCCCTCCCCCCTCCCCATGATAGGCCCTGGTGTGTGATGTTCGCCTTCCCGAGTCCAAGTGATCTCATTGTTCAGTTCCCACCTATGAGTGAGAACATGCGGTGTTTGGTTTTCTGTTCTTGTGATAGTTTGCTAAGAATGATGGTTTCCAGCTGTATCCATGTCCCTACAAAGGACGCAAACTCATCCTTTTTCATGGCTGCATAGTATTCCATGGTGTATATGTGCCACATTTTCTTAATCCAGTCTGTCACAGATGGACATTTGGGTTGATTCCAAGTCTTTGCTATTGTGAATAGTGCCGCAATAAACATACGTGTGCATGTGTCTTTATAGCAGCATGATTTATAATCCTTTGGGTATATACCCAGTAGTGGGATGGCTGGGTCATATGGTACATCTAGTTCTAGATCCTTGAGGAATTGCCATACTGTTTTCCATAATGATTGAACTAGTTTACAATCCCACCAACAGTGTAAAAGTGTTCCTATTTCTCCATATCCTCTCCAGCACCTGTTGTTTCCTGACTTTTGAATGATTGCCATTCTAATTGGTGTGAGATGGTATCTCATTGTGGTTTTGATTTGCATTTCTCTGATGGCCAGTGATGATGAGCATTTTTTCATGTGTCTGTTGGCTGTATGAATGTCTTCTTTTGAGAAATGTCTGTTCATATCCTTTGCCCACTTTTTGATGGGGTTGTTTGTTTTTTTCTTGTAAATTTGTTTGAGTTCTTTGTAGGTTCTGGAAATTAGCCCTTTGTCAGATGAGTAGATTACAAAAATTTTCTCCCATTGTGTAGGTTGCCTGTTCACTCTGATGGTAGTTTCTTTTGCTGTGCAGAAGCTCTTTAGTTTAATTAGATCCCATTTGTCAATTTTGACTACAAACCACTGCTCAGTGAAATAAAAGAGGACACAAACAAATGGAAGAACATACCATGCTCATGGATAGGAAGAATCAATATTGTGAAAATGGCCATACTGCCCAAGGTTATTTATAGATTCAATGCCATCCCCATCAAGCTACCAATGAGTTTCTTCACAGAATTGGAAAAAAACTGCTTTAACGTTCATATGGAACCAAAAAAGAGCCCGCATTGCCAAGACAATCATAAGTCAAAAGAACAAAGCTGGAGGCATCATGCTATCTGACTTCAAACTATACTACAAGGCTACAGTAACCAAAACAGCATGGTACTGGTACCAAAACAGAGATATAGACCAATGGAACAGAACAGAGTCCTCAGAAATAATACCACACATCTACAGCCATCTGATCTTTGACAAACCTGACAAAAACAAGAAATGGGGAAAGGATTCCCTATTTAATAAATGGTGCCCGGAAAATTGGCTAGCCATAAGTAGAAAGCTGAAACTAGATCCTTTCCTTACTCCTTATACGAAAATTAATTCAAGATGGATTAGAGACTTAAATGTTAGACCTAATACCATAACAACCCTAGAAGAAAACCTAGGTAGTACCATTCAGGACATAGGCATGGGCAAGGACTTCATGTCTAAAACACCAAAAGCAACGGCAGCAAAAGAGGCACAGTTTTAACATGCACAGCTTACACCCAGTGAAGGGGATGCTGGCTGTCACTTTGACAGTTCTGGGTAACAAAACCAAGAGAGCAGCATCACCAATCATTCAGCTTTCAGGCCTACTTGAAACCACCTTTGCAAGAATTGTGTCATTGAGAAAGTTACAGCCATGGTACTTTCTGAACTGATCTAGCCAGCTCCCCTCTTGCCTTTAGCCTTTGATATGGTTTGGATTTGTTTCCCCACTCAAATCACATGTTGAATTGTAATCCCAAATGTTGGAGATTTGATGGGAGGTGATTGGATCATGGAGGCAGACTTCCCCGTGCTGTTCTCATGATAGTGAGTAAGTTCTCATGAGATCTGGTTGTTTAAAAGTATGTGGCACCTCTCCACTCTCCCTTCCTTCTGCTCTGGCCATATAAGATGCTCCTGCTTCCTCTTCGCATTCCACCATAATTGTAAGTTTCCTGAACCATGCTTCCTGTACAGCCTGTGGAATCATGAGCCAATTAAGCCTCTTTTCTTTTCTTTTCTTTTCTTTTTCTGAGACAAGGTCTTGCTTTGTCACCCAGGCTGGAGTGCAGTGACTCAATCTCAGCTCAACCTCTGCTTCCTGGGTTCAAGCAATTCTCCTGCCTCAGCTTCCCAAGTAGCTGGGATCACCGGCAATGTGTCATCATGCCCAGCTAATTTTTGTATTTTTAGTAGAGACAGGGTTTCGCCATATTGGCCAGGTTGGTCTTGAACTCCTGACCTAAGGTGATCCACTAGCTTTGACCTCCCAAAATGCTGGGATTACAGGCATGACCCACCATGTCCGGCCCAATTAAACCTCCTTTCTTTATAAATTACTCAGTTTCAGGTATTTCTTTATAGCAGTATGAGAACGAACTAATACAGCCTTCAAGCTATGTTTAATTATTCCTGGACTTAAGCCAAGACAATTTAGGAAAACACTTAGTTTATAGTTTAAATGATAATAGTCTTTCTCCAAAATTCAACCACCTTTGTAAAACTAATGAGGGACCACCAGGATGGGAGGATAGAGGAGCCTTAATTCTGCTAAGGTTTAGACATACACAATTGCCAGCCGTGATTATGGAGGTTACTAGATATGCAACTTCCCCAGTCACTCCTGCAGATAACATCACTATTGTAGAACCTAAGATTGGCCTTCTGGAATATTTTTCAGGTTTTTTACATGTCTGACCACTGATGGCTTCACCTGGATTCACCAAGGCTCCTGTGGCCCCACCCAGAAGTCACTCAGTGAAAGAGGACAACTTCAACTTCCTATGATTGTATTTCCTACTCAACAAATCAGCACTTCCCATACCCTAGGCCCTTCTTGCCCACCAAGTTACCTTTGAAGAACCTCTAACCTATGAGACTTTGATAAGATTGATTTGAGTGGTAACTCTGTCTCCCACGTGGTGTGGCCTGCCTCATGTTGGTTAAACTCTTTGCTGCAATGCCATGCTCTCCATGCATTGATTTTGTTTGTGCAGTGTGCAGAAAGAACCTGTTGGGTGGTTATATACTTGTTTGACAGCTTCCAGAGGAGCTAACTAGTTTTAACCATGTTGGAGAAATTACATGATAGAACATGAAGAAGAGAATGATAATGGACTGTGGGTGGAAGATATTCAGCATTTGCCATGTGTCAGGCACTGCACTCAAGTCCTAACATGGGATTTAATACTCATGGCAATCTTACAAGGTGTTAGTATTGGTAATAGTCATATCCCCATTTTAAAGAGAAATAAACTAAGGTTCAGAGAGGTTTAGTGACTTTTTCAAAGTCATACAGTTAATGAGTAGAGGAAGTAGAATTAGGATCCAGGTTTATCTAAATCCAAAGCTCTTGTGGTATTCATTGTTACCTCCACTGCCTCCCATATTTAGTTCAAGATCACCCCAACCTCATTCATTACTTTGTTGACTAATCTGAAAGCCAATAGTCTCCAAAAAGGGACTATCTTCTTTAATATGCAAGGGATCTCATGAAAACTGAGTTCCTGGACACAGAAGTAGAATTCTAGAATTATACTGAATGAGGTGGTAATGGCACAATAGAATAAAATAATGTCTCTAAAGCACTTCTAATGCTCAGAGGCTGTGATATGCAACTATGCAAGTCCCTGGTAAAAAGCGTCCTTTCATCACCTTTATGGGCTTTCAGAAACTCAGGGTTTGATTTTTCTTCCTTTAAAGAAAATATTACGAATTATGATCAGCTTGCTCAGATAGGTTTAACAAGTTGAGTGTTTTCCTAAGCAAGTGTAATGTCTGGGAAAATGTTAAATGTAGAAACACTATTACTAAAGTTTCCAATGACAACACTCTTCATGAGAGTAACCAGCTAGTACTGGCCACATTTGCCATGAGTAAGTACTGAGGAGCCAGATGATTTCACTCTTCCTGTCTTATATGATTTTGCTCTGTGTCCCCACCCAAATCTCACCTTGTAGCTCCCATAATTCCCACGTGTTGTGGGAGGGACCCAATGGGAGATGAATTATGGGGGCAGGTCTTTCCTATGCGGTTCTTGTGATAGTGAATGGGTCTCACGAGATCTGATAGTTTTTAAAACAGGAGTTTCACTGCACAGGCTCTCTTTTTGCCTGCTGCCATTTATGTAAGATGTGACTTGCTCCTCCTTGCCTTAGCCTTCCACCACGATTGTGAGGCCTCCCCAGCCATGTGGAACTGTAAGTCCAATTAAGCCTCTTTCTTTTGTAAATTTCCCAGTCTTGGGTATGTCTTTATCAGCAGTGTGAAAACAGACTAATACACTGTCCAACCTCAGTGAGGATAGATGATACGTACTTGCATCTAAAGTTACCAAAGGAGATGGGGCAGTTTAGTGAGGAGCTTTAGACTCACATGGAGGTAGATTTGAGCTCTGCCATTTACTAATTATATTAACTTTGAGCAAAGGAGATGGGACAGTTTAGTGGGGAACTTTAGACTCACATGGAGGTGGATTTGAGCTCTGCCATTTACTAACTATATTAACTTTGAGCAAATTTTTTAACTTCTCCAAATCTCAGTTTCTTCATCTGTGAAATACAGATAATCATACTTCATGGGGTTGTTAGAATGAAATAATTGATTGTAGGTAAAGTGGATGGTGTATTTAAAAGTGTTCAACAAACATTAACAACAATACCAGAAAAAAAGAAGTTTGTAAAAGTAAAACCAAGTTTTAATATTATCAAAGAGTATTGATTGAGTTGAAGCAACATCGTTGTCTGGGGTAAATACCCGGGGTTTGTCATCACGAGCCAAGAAAATTTAGGACAAGGACATACACAAGGAGTTTAGGAGCAGAGGTTTAATAGGCAGAAGAAAGAAAAGAAAGAACATCTCTCTCTTTAGTGAGAGAGGGGGGCTTCTGAGGGGAAAAGGCTGGCTGACAGTGGAGTTTGCCGGGTTTTATAGTCCGGTTTGAGGAGGTGGTGTCTGATACACGTAGGGCCCACAGATGGGTTCTATCAGTTGTGACGTTTACATAGCGTGCGGGAAGGGTGGTCACCACACCCTAATCTTATTACTCAATGGGCTTTCCCCTTAGTCGGTGCCATCTTGTCTGCTCCTTACTGTACACGTGGCTGACAAAGAGAAGGGAAGATGGAGCTGCCATTTTGAACATGATTGGCACAACCGCCGGCTATGCATGCAGCTCCATTTTACAGGCTGCTCTTTGTTAGAAAGGAAAATGATTTGGGGTTGCTTTTCATTAACAGGAAAGCCTTAGCGAGGACTTGTGTGCCTTCACTATCTGCTTAAGTAATTTATCTTTAACTCGTATATCTGAATGGCTATTATATTTGCAGCATTAGTACAGACTATAAAAGGTATTACATTTGCCCATAACTCAGGTTAAGCCTTGACTAACATATTTAAGTTGAGACTAGTATAAGAAGGGAATATACAAGTAGATTCATATAACTTATGGCAGGGGCCCTTAGAATTGAAAGAATGAAAATACATTGACATAATTAAGCAGAAACTCAAGTATCTGAATGTAGACAGTGTAAGCCAAAAAGTATCTGAGACAGGTCTCAATCAATTTAGAAGTTTATTTTGCCAAGGTTAAGGACATGCCTGTGACACAGGCTCAAGAGGGCCTGACAACATGTGACCAAGGTGATCAGGCTATAGCTTGATTTTATATATTTTAGAGAAAAATAAGACATCAATACATATAAGATGTACACTGGTTTAGTCCAGAAAGGTGGGACAACTTGAAATGGGAGGCTCATAGGTCAAAGGGGGATTCAACGCCTTTCTAATTGGCAGTTAGTTGAAAGTGTTTAAAGACCTGAAATCAATAGAAAGGAATGTCTGAGTTAAGGCATTGTAGAAACCAAAAATCTTATTATGCCAATGAAGCATCCAGGTTACAGGCTTCAGAAAGAATAGCTCATAAATATTTCTTACTAGACTTAAAGAGTCTGTTCTGTCAGTCTTAGGTCTCTGTTTTAATGTTAATACTGGTCAGCTGTGCCTGAATTCCAAAGGGAGGAAGGTATAATGAGGCATGTCTGACCACCCATTCCCTTGATGGCCTGAACTAGTGTTTCAGGGTAACTTTAGAATGTCCTTGACTGAGAAGAGGGGTACATTCAGTTGGTTACAGGCCTTAAACATTTATCTTTGGTTGACAACAACAATAGCATTCACTGTTTGTAATTTTGTGAAATACATATTTGGTCCTTGTCCCTGGTTTTCCGGGAATACAACTACCAAAATCCTTGGAATCCCCAAAGTGCTGTTTTTTTGAATGCTAATGTTGACTTTTATCTTCAAGGTGGAGATGGTCACAGAAAAACCAAGGCATGATTAGAGAGTTGAGACTTTCAGTCCTACCCACCAACCTCCAGGGAGGGGAGAGGTGCTAAAGATTACGTTAATCACCAATGGCCAGTGGTTTCATCAATCATGTCTATGTAATGAAGCCTCCATAAAAACCCAAGAAGACAGGGTTCAGACAGCTTCTGGATAGCTGAACACATGGAGGCTCCTAGAAGGTGGCATACTCATGGGAGGGCACAGAAGCTCCACACTCCTTTCCTCATACCATTCTCTACACATTCTTCATCTGTTTCCTTAGTAATACCCTTTATAATATACTAGTAAATGTGTTTCTGTTAGTTCTGTGAGCCACTCTAGCAAATTAATTGAACCCAAGGCAGGGATCATGGGAATCCCAATTGAAGTCAGTAGGTGAGAAGTTCTGGAGGCCTAGATTTGTGACTAGTGTCTGTGAAGGTGGGGAATACAGTCTTGGAGACTGAGCTCTTAACCTGTGAGATCTGAGACTAACTCCAGGTAGATAGTGTAGGAACAGAATTGGAGGACACCCAACTGGTGTCTGCTGCAGACTTGATTGCTTGTTTGCAGAAAGGGAGAAATCACATATTTTGGGGTCACAGAAGTCTTCTGTGTCGATTGTTGTGTTGGCATGAAGGCAAAGGAAAAACATGGTTTGAGAGTGTTTTTCAAACATTGATATCTTGAGAATAATTGTTATTTCTAGTTGGTATTCTGTTTTGTGTGAGATTTTATTTTAAGGCATTGACTTGACAAGAGAAGAGCTTTAATTTTGGTTCTTCATCTTTTGTTGTTCTTGAGGAAAGTATATGAAATATTTACTATAACCTTCGGATTTCATGCATGATTTGTGTAATAAGACCTGCACACTGAGAACTGTGAACCACCTCCTATATATTTCTATGTGGATTTTATTAGGTATTAATCTAGTAATACGGGAAAAATATCAACAAGGGAATCTAACAGGCTGAGACTTGCTCTTTCTGTATGAGAATAAATTACTGTGTCTCCTGACTCCCTGCTTTCCCTCATCAGGACAGGAATTATAATCCATGGACTTTCCCGTAAGTTATGATAAGGATTTCAAAGTCCTTTATATGTGCAAAAATTAAACATCATGGCCCCAATATTTGATTGATGAAAGTCTTCCACATATATGTGGGTCACAATTACATAGCCAGCATAATTTTGCATGGTTGTGATAAAAATATTCTGTTGACTTATTGCCTCAAATCCCATTTTACAGATAATTTTTGTTTATCCTGAACAAAGAATTGCTTGTGAGACAGTCAAGTATAAAGGCTCCCCAGAGAACCTCTGACCGGCATGCACAGCTGGGAGAATAGAGTGGAACCACAGAAGTTCTCCCCATTTGCAGTGGGGAAGAGCCCAGCTTCTTGAGTTCCTGTGTGGTAGGGTGGGAGCCGGTTAACAGGCTGCCCTCTCATTGTGCTGAAAGTTTTTCCCTTTTTCCTTTTTTGCCCAATAAATTTCATTTTTCTTCACTCTTCTATGGGTCCATGAGCCTCACCTTTCCTGGTCATGCGACAGGAACAGAGTTTTTTTGCTGAATTGAGGAGAAAGTCCTGCAACAATTGCAATTAAATATATTCAGCATACCTTCACTTAGGACTTCCTTCGGGTAAAGCTCTGTCCTAAGTGCTATGTTGACTGAAAGATGAATACATCATGTACACTGGCCTCTTAAGAACCCTAGCTTGGCACAGGTAGAAACCCTATTATTTCTGCTTAGTGTGTGATTGAAGAATTATGTCAGGTTCATTTTTACAAATGAAACATTTTATTTTAAAATAATTATAGGTTCATAGGCGATTGTAAAAAATAATCCAAGGAGATCTCATGTACTACCCTTTAACCAATTCCTCCTAAGGTAACATCTTGCAAAACTATGGTACAATATCACAACCAGGATATTGACATGGATATAGCCAAAATAGAGAACATTTCCATGACTACAAGAATCCCTAACATTGTACTTTCATGTCCACACCTACTACAACCCCCTCCTGAGCCCCTGGCCACCACTGATGTGTTCTTGCATTCTATAATGTTGTCATTTCAGGAATGTAATATATATATATTAAATCACATACAATATATAACCTTCTGAGGCTTTTTTCCCCTCAGTATAATTCTCTGGATTCATCCAGGTTGTTTTATGCATAAATAAGTTTTTCCTTTGTATTACTGAGTAGTTTTACATGTTACAGAAACTGTTTATGCATCCACCTATTGAGGGACTTTTTTTTTTTTTCAGATTTTTGACTATTGAACATAAAGTTACTATATATATTTGTATTCAGATTTTTATGTGAACATAAGTTCTCTGAAATAAATATCCAGAGGTGCACCTGCTGGGATGTATGGTAGCTGCCTGTTTAGTATTGTAGGAGTGGAAATGTTTGATAATCAGAAGGTCATGGCCGACAGCCCTATTACAAAAGACAGGTTAGCAATAGAAAAGCATAACAAATTTATTTAATTCATGTTTTATATGGTATGGAAGCTTTCGGAAATGAAAACCCAAAAACCCAGGAAAAACTGTCTATTTTTAAGCTCAGGTTGGATGAAGAATGGACAGCCATGTAGAAATGTGATTGGACAAAAGGAGTAGGATCTAATGGTAATGGGGGGTTGGGGGTGGTGCAGCAGGGACCCTGCAGGGTCTGTCTGTTCACATTCTTCTTTGCCTCTCGATGTAGCATTCCTTCCAGGACAGGACTCCTCTGAAGTGAGGATCTTCCAGGTAGAAGTGGAAGAGATAGAGTGCACTTTCTAAGTTTTGTAATTTGCTTTGGGGCACAAGAGTCCTAATTCCCTTCCCTTCCCTTCCCTTCCCTTCCCTTCCCTTCCCTTCCTTTCTTTTTGGGTTTTGTCTTTGTTTTGTTTTGAGATGGAGTCTTACTCTGTCGCCCAGTCTGGAGTGCAGTGGTGCAGTCACGGCTTGCTGCAACCTCTATCTCCCAGGTTCAAGTGATTCGCCTGCCTCAGCCTCCTGAATACCTGGGATTACAGCACCTGCCACCACACCAGACTAATTTTTGTATTTTTGTAGAGACAGGGTTTCACCATGTTAGCCAGGCTGGTCTTGAACTCCTGACCTCAGGTGATCTGCCCACCTCGGCCTCCCAAAGTGCTGGGATTACAGGCATAAGCCACCATGCCTGGCTGAGTCCTCATTTCAATGACCTGCCTTGGGGAAGAGGAATTCTGGTTTCTGTGACTTCCTTTGGGGGAGAAACAAGGGAAGGAGAGAGGAGGGCAAAATAAGGTCAGAGAGACTTGTTTCTGAGGCCTTCCAATCCCTTTCAGTTCAAGGCACTCAGTACACCAAAGGACCATACTTTGAGGTATCGTGTTCTGAGACCCAACAGTACAGTGGTTTCCTGTTTGCAATTTAGAAACTGCACAGCTATTTTCCAGATTGGCCATACACTGGAAAGATGTAAGTGATCTGTTTCTCCCCATTCTCACCAGCATTTAGTGTTGTCACTATTTTTTTATTTTAGTCATTCTGATAGGTGTATAGTGCTATCCCATTTTGGGTTGAATTTGCATTTTCCTACTGGCTAATGATATTGAACATCTGTTTATTAGTTTATTTGCCATCTGTAAATGATCTTCAGTGAAATATTTGTTCATGTTTTTTCTCCATTTTCTTTCTTTTTTTTTAAACTATTGGGTTTTAAGAGATGTTCATACATTCTAGATAGCAGTCCTGTGGCTTGCACACATTTTCTCCATGTCCACAGCACATTATTCCATCATCATGTAAGGGTCGTTTTCAGAGTAAAAATTATTAGTTTTGGTGAAGTCAAATTTATCAGATTTTCCTTTCATGGATCATGTTTTTTGTGTCAAGTCTTAGAACTCTTTGTCTAGCTCTAGATCTTCAAAATATTCTTCTGGGTTTTTTTTTTTTTTTAAACTAAAAGTTTTAGAGTTTTTTATTTTACATTTAAATGTATTATTCATTTTGAGTTGGCTTTTGCAAAAGTTGTGAGGCTCAGGTCAAGCTTCGTTGGTTCATTTCTTGTGAATGTCCAATTACTCCACATCATTTGTTGCAAGGGCAAACTTTCCTCCAACGAATTTCTTTTGAGTTGAGTTCATCCACTGAGTTTTAATTTTAATTACTGCATTTTTTCAGTTCTAAAATACTCATTTGGTTCTTCATATTTTCTGTTTCTTTGCAAAGACTTTTGTTGTTTGTTTTTAAGCATGTGTGTAAATTGTTTCAATTTGAAAAAGAATTGAGACAGAGTCTTCGCTCCATCACCCAGGGTGGAGTGCAGTGGCACAATCTTGGCTTACTGCGATCTCCGCCTCCTGGGTTGAAGCAATTCTCATGCCTCAGCCTCATGAGTAGCTGGGACTACAGGCATGCACCACCACACCCAGTTAAATTTTGTATTTTTAGCAGAGATGGGGTTTTGCCAGGTTGGCCAGTCTGGTCTCGAACTCCTGGCCTCAAGCAATCCACACGCCTTGGCCTCCCAAAGTGCTGGGATTACAGATGTGAGCCACTGCTCACGACCTGTAATTGCTTATTGAATTCTTTTTTTGATGGATTCATTAAAATCTTTGTCAGGTAATTCTAACAACTCTTGTCATCTTGGTGTTGGTACAGCCTCTATTGATTGTCTTTTCCAATCAATTTGAGATCTTTCTGGTTCTTGGTATGACAAATGATTTTCAATTGAAAATGTGACATTTTGGGCATGATAAGACTGTATTTTATTCATACCTTCTGTTTTAGCTGGCTTCCCCTATCACTGCTCTGGTGAGAGAAGGGGGTAGGGTGCTGCTCATTACTGTGAGATTGGGTAGAAGTCCGGGTTCCCACTCCTCCATTCCATTGGCACTTGGTAGGGGAGTACTCCTTGATACTGTTGGGTGGGGGTGAAAGACCAGGCTCCCAGGCTCCCCATGTGGTCTCTACCAATGCTGCAGGGGAGGGGCGCTTCCTTACCACCCAGACGGGATGAAAGTTCCGTCTTGGCCTTCCATGACACCAGTTCAGCATGGCTTTGCAGTGACTTGTTACAACCTGGCAATGGGTGGAAGTCTATGTACCCCACTCGACCTTTGCTGGCATATTTTGGGATGGGGCCACAGATTTGTGTGTGTGTTATTGGGGGAGGGGAGATTGTTGCAGGAGTGTGGCTATTTTTAAAAGATTTTTCTCCTCCATGGCTGCTTCTTTCCTTGTCCTTTAGTTAGAGGCATCAGTCTTTTGGGGGGGCTTTGAAAAAAATCTGTACCTGTTGGTGTTTCTGTGTTGCTGGCTTCACCACACTGAGATATGTGAGGCAAAACCCGAAAAACACATCATCACCAGCTTGTTCTTCATGCCCCAAAGTCTCTAGACAGTCTGCCTCCTCTCCACCTTTCAGAGTCTACTTCTGTTTATTTATTTATAATATCCAAGTTTTAAAATAGTAATTATTGGAATAAATATGGAAACGTATATCTATTCCACCTTCTTCGGAGCAGAAGCCAATTTTTTAAAATTATTTTTCTCTTTCCAGTACATTACCACAATGATGCCCTCTTTAAAATTTATTGATATACTGTCATGCTGAAATGTTCAGCCCGTCTAAGAGGTGTTAACGTAACCTCAGTCTACTTTTACTTCACCTGGTGGAGGAGGGTAGGAATTGGTCGGGGGCAGGGTCATAAATTTGCATTAGAATCTCTAAAGCTCTTAAAATCGATTTCAATTTTGAAGAAGAAAGGAAAAGAAAATAAATCACTTCCTCTCTGCAGTAGATTCATGCTGACATGCCGTGTGATATTGCAATAGTTCTGGGAAAGGAGGCCTGTGCCAGGCAGCCAGGGTCACAGTCAGCCATGTTGAAGCTCTCCTCCAAAGTCCTTCTTGCCCCAGGTGTGTCCCTTATAGGGTAGATTACACTGATGCAAGGCGTTCTTACATTTTCTCCATCTTTGTATTAGGCACATCACTCTAGGGATCTGGGAATCTCTCGCTGAAATCATTGCCTTCCTGTCTCCTCTCCTGTACCTATCCTGAAGGGACCAGCTCCATCCCAACCCTCAGTGCCTACTTCAAGATCGGCTATTTCAAAAAGTTTTATTGGCTTTTTCTGTAAAATTCCATCCTGACTTTTTCTTCTCGAATTCCTTTTGCAATGTATTGTCCATCCTGCACTGTTAACTGCTGTCACATCCCCCCTTTTCCTTCTCGCTAAATGGCGGCATAGCAACAACAAAGAGTGTTGACTACCAGGGTTACACTTCCAGCAGGGCCACTTTCTGGCTGTGTGACTGTGGCCCATTTATTCAACCCCTATGTGCCTCAGTTTTATCATCTGTGAAAATGAAGCGTAGTACTTCTTCAAAAGGTCTTTGTGATGATTGAATGAATTCATATATTGTTCATGCCCACCAGACAAAGACCATGAGGATCACATCAGAGTGGGTTTATGACTTGCTGTAGAAGAGGAGACGCAACCTTGGAGAGCATGGGGACACAGGGAGGCATCTCAGGAGTATGTGACAAGACGTTTGGTAACAGTAGGGCTACCATGAGCGGAGGAACACCAGAGTTCTTCATATCACACCAAATTGCATAAAAACAACAGGACACACGTGGAGTGGTTTTAAGGAGCGGAGGGTTTAATAGGCAAAAAAAGAAGAAAGAAGCTCCCCCAGTACAGAGACAGCAGGAGAGGGGCTCCAAAGCCGAGAGAGGAAACTCCACATGGGGCAAAAAAATGGTTCTTATGTGAGGAGGCTGGAGGACGTGATGCCTGATTTGCATAGGACTTAGAGGATTGGTTTGACCAGGCATGTCACTCACACAGTTGTGAAAAAACTGGCCCTCCCAACCTAGTCTTTTAATATGCAAATACAGGGCGCCATGATGTTCTACCCACCATGCGGATATGTGGGGGCGGCCATGCTGCCACCCACATGTCCTGGAAAGGAAGAAGAGGGTAGGAATCGCCATGTTTGGGTGGACCTAGTTTCTAATGGCTGGTATTTGCCTATCAAAGCTTGCCCGCCCGGCTCTAAGAGCTGGGTCTTTCCTGCTAGACAAGAAGTTTCTGGAGCTGCTTTAAAAGAAATAAAGACTTCCCAAAGACTCCTTTTCCTGTCTGTCTGCCTAAAATAATTTCTTAATAACTCCTATAACAGTAAGGGATTCAGTTTAGTTGTGTTGAGTGATTTGGGGAGGGCTTAAGGGAGTGGGTGATTGCCCAGGACTGGATGCTGTCAGAAAGCAGGAACAATTTTGAGTGGGTAGCTTGAATGTTTTATCTAGAAGGTAGGTTGAACAAGACTCAACTGGAGAGGAAAGAGGTTAAAAAGCAGGAGTCACTCCTCTCAGTTGGGAGGAAAGAACGTTTGGTCATTTTCACCGTTTGCATTGTGTTCTTGTTTCTGTCTTTGTAGGGGCATAATTATGCAGGACTCTTGTCTCACAGCATCATGGCCATGTTAGTGCTCTGTGAAATTGTTTATATTATTAACAGGAGAACACCAGGGTCTAGCTGTGATTACCAGGCCAGCTACCAGCTATCAGAACTGCTTTCTTTTTATTTCTTAAAATGTAAGTTTTTAGCATAAGATTTAGCCTGCTGTGGCTAATGCTCTAGCTCTCCACGTAGTTTGGTGTGTATATGCTGTATCTTCCCAGATGCATTATAGGTGCCTGGTAGACAGAGAAGCATCCATGTCCACCATTACACTTGGTCTCACATGCAGCTCATGGTAGAAGCAATCTTTCTTTCCAGAGGAGATAGCATGATTTATCCTACATCTTAGCTGTCCTCAAGCCACTACCTTCTTCATTATCATTTCTACGACAGGTCCTTTATTAAATATCAAATTACAGAGTATTAAGGTAGGCATTGACTAAATATTATTAGACACACCTCATCTTTGCACATCATCGTAAATGAGTCAGATATAATATACTGTGATACAATTTTACCTATCTCTGTATTTCCTACACTATTTACACAGCATCTGATACAAAATTTATACAAGCCCAATAAAAATACTAAATAAAAACGAGATAAAATTATAATTTTAATTGTATCCAATAGAATATAAATACCATATATCCAATGAATTCTAAATATCGGGGCAATTTGATATCCTTCAACATACAAAAAAATATACATATGTGTGTGTATTTTTTAAAAAACTGGTAACCATAGGCTCTAATTTAAAAAAAAAATTTCTTCTGTATTCATTTGTATTAATAGTACAATATCAGTCAAAATAATATAATGTACATTTTGATAATTACTAAATAGAAAATATAAATATTAGTGTCAAAAGACAAAATTATAACAAATTTAGTTATATATTGAATTGCTGTTTATTCATGATTTACAAACGGGGCAGCCTCCAGTCTATAAAATGGAATGAGAGCTCCCACTGGGCAAACATTGGGTTTTGTAAGGTAGGATTCCAGAACAGTGGATCTTGTAGGGTGAGAACAAGGAAACAGAAAAATAGGGGGAAAAAAGCTGATGGGGGCTGGGTGTGGTGGCTTACACCTGTAATCCCAGCTCTTTGGGAGGCTGAGTTGCACAGATTGCTTGAGCTCAGGAGTTCGAGACCAGCCAGGTCAACATGGTGAAACCCCGTTTCTACTAAAAACACAAAAATTAGCTGGGTGTGGTGGTGTTGACTCTGGAGGCTGAGGTGGGAAGATTGCTTGAACCTGGGAGGCACAGGTTGCAGTGAGCCGAGATCATACCACTGCACTCCAATCTGAGCAACAGAGCCAGACCCTGCCTCAAAAAAAAAAAAAAAAAAAAAAAGCTGATTGGTTAACATTATGACACTTTTTTTGTACAGATTAGTCCAGAGAAGACTTCCTTATTATCGTGACTCAAGTAGACTGGAATCTCCTGTTTTCAGGAAAAAAACCAGTCTGTTTGGAGGTTTGCCTGTTTCCTTAAAGTTTCAGTTTGATTATGTGGCATTTAGCATGAGTGACTCCATTTTGATTTGGTCTGGTCTGGCGAGAGCTCAGTATAAAAGAATGGTCTTCCATAATTTTTGTTTAACATTAGAAATCCCTCCTTAAATGAAATGAGTGGTGCAACTGGGATGGAGATGGAGGCCATTATTCTAGGTGAAGTAAACACAGGAGTAGAAAACCAGAAGCCGTACGTTCTCACTTGTAAGTGGGAGCTAAGCTGTGAGTACGCAAAGGCATACAGAAGAATATAATGGACTTTAGAGACTCCAAAAGGGGAGAATGGGAGGGAAACTAGGTATAAAATACTACACATTAGGTACAAGGTACACTACTAAGGTGACAGGCGCACTAAAATCTCAGAATTCTCAACTATATAATCAATCCATGTAATAAAAAAGAAAAAAAAAACACTTGTACCCCAAAAGCTATTGAAATAAAAATAAATAAATGAGATGAGTGGGGCTTTTTAAAGGGTAGTTTATATTTCCAGGGGAGAATATTATCTATTGTTAGTGTGAAACAGCATTCACCATCAGTCCTATTCCAATTTTTAATGCTTCTTATGCAAATACTAAGAAACACAGATATAAGCAGATAGGAATAGAAGGAGCTTTCTAAAATATAACAATATTAGTCTTTTTAAAAAATAGGTCCTTCTTCTGATTTGAATACCAGAAGTAACAAAGTGATCAACCTTTTTATTTATTCTTTTAATGACTAGCTGTCATGTTAATTCATTGCACCTATAATTTTCTTATAAACCAAGTACTAGAAATCACCAGACTCATCAAAGCATTTAACTCTAGTCTTTGGAGTCATTCACTTTCTTACTCTTTGGTACTACACCAGATAGGACTTACCTTGCCTTATCAATTGATTACTAATTAGAAATGTTATTCTTTTACTTGGAGACACTTATTGAACTTACCACATACAGAAAGTTTGGGAAGGTTGAAATTTTGTTCATCTCAAAACATCACTGTAAATATTTTCAAATAAAATATTGACAATGTACTTTTTAAATATTGTCTTTAAAACACTGGAGCTTCAGACTGACCTAACTGGAACCATGGAAAATGTTCACTGTATAATCTAATTGCCAAATCCAATCCCCATTATCAAATGAATGAGCAAAAGGCAGAACAAATTTTTGTCAGAAAAATATTCCTTTATTTTCAATTCAAATAAACATTATTGATATGCACTCCTTTGATAACCATCTTACTTCTAAATTTTAATTCTAAGATAGATAGGTAAATAAATAGATTCAGATGAAGACACTCACCTTTGTTGCTATAAAAGTGACACACTCTTGCCTTCAATATTCCTTATATTTTCTTTCCTTTACCTTCAAAGACTCATCTTCAATAGCAGTACATTCTTTGACAAAGACCAAAAGAGGGAAGACGTAAGGACACATGCAAATAAAAGTTGTTAAAATTCTGCTATTCCATTCAACAATATAGCTGTACTCCAAGCATTGACAATATTTTAAGCCTAAACCCCTCATTTCTAATACCATGATTTGCTCTTAACAGAAATATGCATAATATGTGGAAAGTCTAGAAGTCCAAACAGGATGATTCAACTTCAAATAAAGAAGGCTACTGAAGCTATTAATATCATTATTTTGTCCTACCTCTTGGACTTTATCCTGGAGGTTTTTATATCCCCTGGGAAATACACCCCAGTAAAATTCAGGGTGATGATAGGCATGCAGTTCCTTTGCAAGGTGGGAAGAGGGCTGCTTAAAAAGTGGAGATGGTAAAATAGGATTGGTATTATGCCTTCACCTCAGATGCTTTTGTAGATAGATCACTTTTAGAACACACCATATCCATGGAAGTTGAAAAACTGGAAAATTATTTCCAAAATTTCCTTGGAAAACCTTCATGTGCCCCACAGCTATGCCTACAAGTGGGTGAAACCTTTTGGCCCCCCCCCCAATATCTTTTCTTTTCATTGTTATTAACAGAATACCAGTTTTCTTTGGGGCATTGTACACAGCTAAAATATTCACCTTGCAAGACTAACTTGCATTATGACTGTTATTGCTGATGAAATCTAAACTGAGTTGCTGGGGAGGGCGTGGAGGGCCTGTCTTTTGAAGCAATTGTTTTTCTGATAAAATGGAACCAATTCAGCTGGCACATCCCCTATCTTTCACTTTCCCTCCTTTGTCTCCCTGGAATGCAAACAATCTCTGGAGGTGTAACAATCATCTTACGACCAGCAAAACAAAAACCACATGTTCAAAATGGAAGAATAGATAAATCCAAGGAGACTGGGTCTTTGTTGATCACCTTAGGAGCCCGCACTAGCCTCAAGCTGGTACATCCAGATTTTTAATGCATGAGAAAAATAAGCCCCATTGTTCAAGCCTTTGTTGTCAGAGTTTTTATTTATTGGCTCCAAATCCTAACTGAAACAAAGGATGCTTTTCTTATCCATGCCTTGAGGAACACATGATTTATATTTCTGGCCTGAAAGATTTTGCTAAATGCTATAGGGAATGCAAATGAACTGCTATACAATTATATTTACATATTATTCTAGATGATAGTTTCTCTAATATAAATAAGACAAATTTATAAAATAAATGTTCTGAACATCAACTGAAATATTACAAGGTTTTTGTAGGCATCACATTCTTATCATTTTTGTTCTTGGAAATAGTAAGCAGTCAGTAAATATTTTCCCAGCAACTGAAACTAAGGAGTAAAAAGGCCAATTTGAACATTTTTTTTTACTTAATAATAAGTACTATAATTAATGTTTGAGAGTAACTTGGGAAAAAAACTATAAATTCAATTCTACTGTTCATAAAGTAGTTATAAATCACAATATCTGGGAGACTGGAAATAAGATACAATATAATTTAACATTTGAGTAATGAGGAAAACATCACCTGAAATGAGAATGATGATTTAAAACTTGCAGCATAATACATTTGTGAAAATTTATTACTGAATTTCATCTAGTGCTATCCAAGATGTTAGATTGCCTGAAAATTTGAAATGAATCACAATTATTATTCACTGAGGAAATAGCTAAATGTATTAGGAGAAATCTCAAAAATGGCATAAAAATAACATTCTCAGATATTCAATAATAATTTTCCCAAGTGTTTTATATGAATTATGTCATGTAATTCTTCCCATAACCCTAAATATGGATAATATTTTTTCCATTTGATAAATAAGGAAACTAAGACATGCGCAAATTAAGTAAATTGGCTAAGTTCACACAGGTAGTAAGTGACAAAGCATGATTAAAACCAAAGCAATCTCCACCGATGGTCTGGAAGTTACTTCCTATGCTTAAAGATGGCAATTATCAACACCAGATGTAACATAAAAATAACAACCGGCCGGGTGCCGTGACTCACGTCTGTAATCCCAGCACTTTGGGAAGCCAAGGTGGGTGGATCACAAGGTCAGGCGTTCGAGACCAGCCTGGTCAATATGGTGAAACCCCATCTCTAATAAAAATACAAAAATTAGCTGGGCATGGTGGCAGGTGCCTGTAGTTCCAGCTACTCAGGAGGCTGAGGCAGGAGAATCGCTTGAACCTGGGAGGTGGAGGTTGCAGAGCTGAGATTGCACCACTGCACTCCAGGCTGGGTGACAGAGTGAGACTCCAACTCAAAAAAAAAAAAAACAATAAAATAAAATAACGACCTGAGTACTTTGGGGAGTAAATAAAATCAGGCAGCTTCTGAAGAGAAGCCAATAGTTGAAAGAAGGAAATGGCATGGGGTCAGTTTCTCATTTTGAAATGGCTCTTAGCCTAATGTCAGGCTACAGCTGGTGCTGCACAGGGCAACTAACACCCAGAAAAAAACCCACAGTCTTTGTGGCTTAAGAAACCAGGGAACACAGTTTAGGACACTCATCTCCACTATAAAGTGAGGAGAAAACTCTAGAGAGCAAAGGGCAGAGAGGGAGACACCAAGTATATGAAATTTTTCTAAGCCTCTGGTTGACTCCTGAATACACATGACAGCAAGAGGCTTCCAGTTTCTTAGTTAAGGACTAAAGAGTTGAACTAAGAGTTGAGCTGCTACTTAATTTGCAACTTGAGTCCAACACAGTTAGTTGTCTATTCAAATAACAACAATGACAACAACAACATTCTTTAAAGGAATGTAACAGAATACAGGCCTTCACAACACAGCATTCATTACATCTAGGATACAATTCAAAAGTACTCGAGGCTGGCTGCAGTGGCTCACGCCTATAACCTCAACACTTTGGGAGGTCAACAAAGGAGGATCACTTAAGGTCAGAAGTTAAAGACCAGCCTGGCCAACATAGGGAGAGCCTATCGCTACAAAAACTAAGGAAAAAATTAGTCAAGTATGGTGGTACACACTTGTACTCAGAGCTACTTGGGAGGCTGAGGTGGGAGGATCACTTAAGCCCAGGAATTTGAGCCTGTGGTAAGCCATGATTGTGACACTGTACTCCAGCCTTGGCAACAGAGTGAGATTCCATCTCTTAATTTAAAAAAGAAGAAGAAGAAAAAAAGCACTCCATATAAAAGTTTCAATGAACTGGAAGCTGAGAATGCCATCTCATTAAAAGTTCTTAATATCTTAATATGACTAAGAGAATCAGAAAAAAAAAAAAAAATGTTACTGGTTTGATGGGATGTTGGCCTTTGACTGTCAGTCATTAAAGTCAGCATTGGAGATGAAGCCACACTGGGAAGTATGGTTGAAACTTGAAGTGGGCTGGACTCAGTGGCTCACGCCTACAATCCCAGAACTTTGATTTGCCTAGGTGGGAGGATTGCTTGAGCCATGAGTTCAAGACCAGCCTGGGCAACATGGCAATTCCCTTTCATTACAAAATGTAAAAATTAGCCGGCCATGATGGTGCACATCTGTGGTCTCAACTACTTGGGAGGCTGAGGTGGGAGGATTTCTTGAGCCCAGGAGTTGAAGGATCATAACTGCAGTGAGCTATGATCAACCCACTGCACTCCACCCTGGGTGACAGAGTGAGATTCTGTCACTAAAAACAAAAAATAAAGAAACTTGAAGTGATCCTTGTATTTCATGTCACGTTAGTAGAAAACCGCTCTACACACACAGGTAGAATCATCAAATGCTCAGATATCTTGGGAATAAAGTTTTGTGTTAATTCCATTGGCAGAAAACGCTGACTAATTAGATACGAGTTAAGTTGAAGCTCACTATGGTTAGAACTATCCATAGGAAGCTCTTTTATGAATATAAGTGGAAAACTCACAGGCCTCTGCTTTGGAGCAGATAAGGGGAGAATATCCTAGTGTTACATATTTACATCATATGATATTTTATTTCACATTGAACTAAAAATCACTTTGGTTGCTGATATATGACCATGAGTATAAAGGCATTGAGCTTACCATCTAACATGGCTAACTTTCCTTCTATATTCACCATCTAGACCACCAAATTTCAGTGACACCTCCATGAGAGTAATAAAGAGGCAAAGGAGAGCCTTGATTTCCCACTTGATTCCTCATCTCATGCATATTCCTGCATTGCATTAGGAGTAAATCAAAGGAAAAGTAAATGTGAACCTAGTCCAAGTTGTTGTTCTGTCAATCCTTGATTCTGGATCAGAGGTATTGGCAACATGGACCAGAGAGTAGAGGAGGGAAATTGTAAACACCTGCTATGACCTCATGGCCCATTCAAGAAATGACTGCTTGGCCAGGCGCGGTGCCTCACACCTGTAATCCCAGCACTTTGGGAGGCCGAGGCGGGTGGATCACAAGGTCAGGAGATCGAGACCATCCTGGCTAACACGGTGAAACCCCGTCTCTACTAAAAATACAAAAAATTAGTCGGGCATGGTGGCAGGCACCTGTAGTCCCAGCTACTCGGGAAGCTGAGGCAGGAGAATGGCATGAACCCGGGAGGCAGAGCTTGCAGTGAGTGGAGAAGGTGCCACAGCACTCCAACCTGGGCGACAGAGCGAGACTCTGTCTCAAAAAAAAAAAAAGAAAGAAATGACTGCTTTCTGGCCTCCCCTATTATTCCTTTGCTTGCTCATGCAGTCTCTGAGGCATGAATGATTACTACCTCCACTGTATTTTATTTTTTAAATTAATTATTTATTTTTTGAGACAGGGTCTCCCTCTGTTGCCCAGGCTGGAGTGCAGTGGCATGATCTCTACTCACTGCAACCTCCACCTCCCAGGGTCAAGCAATTCTCTTGCCTCAGTCTCCCAGGTAGTTGGGATTACAGGCGCTCACCACCATGCCCAGCTAATTTTTGTAATTTTAGTTGAGATGGGGTTTTGCCATGTTGGTCAGGCTGGTCTTAAACTCCTGACCTCAAGTGATCCATCAGCCTTAACCTCCCAAAGTGCTGGGATTACAGGCATGAGCCACCACGCCCACCCACTACCTCCATTATATTAAGCAGAAATTTCATGATTTTTTTCTTTCATCTTCATCTCTTTCTCTCGTTTACTGTTAAATGTACTCTTTATTATAGAGTTATAGTGATTTTAGACAGAATCATAATGAAACTAGCAGAGTTCATATCCAATTGAGATCCTGGCCTAGGGGCACAGGAGTCTAGTGACATTGATGCACCTGGAGGCAACAGCTGACTGTGACTTTGAGTTGTCTCAGGTTGAGGAAATGATGTGAAACTTGTGATTTTATGTGCAATAACTAGATTATGTTAGGCAAAGACACCTTTGGATATATGAGAAGAAAGGTTTATGTGGAGTGGGTGGCCCACAGGTATGATTTCAGAGAGGCATTTTGAAATAATTCTCCCTATTGGAAACTTCTCCTGGCATTCATGAGTGGCCCTGCATGAGCCATGGCTTCTGTATCAGTCAAAGTTCTCCAGAGAGACAGCATATGTTTATATATGAAAGAGAGTGTATTAGGGAGAATTGGCTCACACGATTACAAGGGCAAAGTCCCATGATAGGCCACCTGCAAGCTGGAGAATGAGAGAAGTTGATCGTTTGGCTCCTAGGTAAGGCAGTAGGTAGTTCAGACCCAGTTTGAAAGCCTCAAAACCAGGGAAGCCAGCAGTGCAGGCCCCAGTCTGAGGCCAAAAGCCTGAGAGCCCCTAGGAGGCTCCAAGAGGTTGTTAGTGCAAGTCTCAGGTCCAGAGGCTGAAGAATGGAGAGTCTCATGTCCAAGGGCAGGAGGGGAAAAGGTGTCTTGCTCCAGAAGGGAGAGAGAGAAAGAGAGGAAGCTAAGCAAACTGCTTGTCCTCCTTCTGCTTGCTTTGTTTTAACCAAGCTCCCATTCAATTGAACAATGTGAGCAGGTCTTCTTCTCCCGTTCCACTGACTCGCATGCCAGTCTCCTCTGGAAACACCCTCACAGACACATCCAGGAACAATGCTTCACCAGCCATTCCAGGCATCCCTCAATCCAGTCAAGTTGACACTTAATATTAACCATCACAGCTTCCTATGTCACTTTGGGTCTCTGGTCCTAGTGAAACAGGTTCTATCAGATTCTCTCTCCTAGAAAATTGGAAATTCATGAAAAAGCACATAAAGATTGGGGTCTCTGGGGTTGAATCAGGCAAATAGCAATGCTACAGAGGAAAAGTCCACAAACTGGTTGACTTCCCGGGAAGAACCTGCTTTTTACCTTTCCCAACAGGGTTGAGTTGCTCACTTCTTTCCTGAATTCAGTGAATATGCCACTAATCTGTCACAGAATATATGTATACATTTTGTCCCTTAGACTACTAGTAGTCAGCTTCTGTTACTTGTAATCAAATGAGCCACACTTTGGTTATTTAGAGCCCAGAACTAATGAGGAATAGCCCTTAATGATATGAATTTGAGAGTGGTCAAAAGGTCATAACCATTGACATCCATCACCATGGTACTGCTGGAAGTCTTTTATTTCCACCATTAGAATAACTTTGGGGATTAAAAGTATTGTCTCTAAAATGTCTTTTCTAAAGAATTAATATTAATAATAATGTTGCGAGTAAAACCCACTAATGTATACGTGATACAACTCAAACTCATTTATCAGGGCGAGTGTTCTGAGACAGGAAAGTTTTGCCCCTGAAGGGCAGGAAAAATGCGGCACAAGAAGCAGAGAGGCCAGCACACTGAGGGGGCAATCAAGGGAGGGGGGCTTTGGAAGTCTTAACTTTCTCAGCTTTACCTAGGAGGCAGCATAATGACTCTGCTATAATGCCATTATGTGATGTCCAGAAGATGAGGTCAGAGAGAGTGTCAGGGTCAGATCACTTAAGACCTTGAAGGCCTGGGCAGAGAGTTTGGTTTTTTTTTTTTTTAAGTGTAATGGTAAGTCATTGAGAGTTGAGTTTAGAAAAGTAACATCATCAGATTTAAGTATTCAACAGATCACTCCCTCTGACACATGCACAATCGGGGGTAAGGGCAGATTCAGAAAATCAGGTAGGGGCTACAACAATAATCCAGGTAAAGAATAATGGCATCTTAGATGAAGGTGGTAGAAATGGAGGTGACAAGAAGTGCTCAAGTGCAAGATGTACTCTGGAGGTAGATCTTTAAGGATTTGCTAATGGATTGACAGTGTGGTATAAGAGAAAGAGAAATCAAAGATGATTTCTAAGTATTTGGCATGAGCAAATGGGTGGATGATGGTTTGTTTCACCAAGATGGGGACTGCATCAGTCAGGATTCAGTTAGGAGGAAGAAACCATACCTGTTACTTTAACAGAGATTATTTAATATAAAATTTAGTATTAAAAAATAACTTAGGCAAAGTGAACACCATGGTATCACTGAGGTAGCAACTGCAGGAAGCAACCACCACTCCCAGGGATAGGAAAACAAACAGAAGGGGTTGGAATTATGAATACTCAGAAGCATGGAAGTGGGTCCAATGTAGCTGAAAGTAAGATGAGAAGGGGGCACTGCTTAGCTGGTGCTATTGTCTCTCAGCTTAGAAGAAAAGCCTTGCAGAGCTGGAGCCAAGACCTCTGAGAAGGGGGTGCCAGGTGACTGGTGATGTTGGTTTCTCCAAGAAGGCATAATAAAAGCTGGGAAAAGCTGTGATCACTACTGGTATCAGGATGAACCACTGCTGCCAGGTGGAAAAGCACTGCCAGGGTCAGAGTGACAGGAACAGGAAGTTAAAACAAGAAGAGAAAGTAAACCAGGAATAAACCCAAAGGGAAGGAGGAGCAAGTTCCTTCTGTGTTCTCCAGAGTTAAAGTTTTTTCTCTAGCGCCCCCTCCTGGCAAAGCCTAACAGGGACCCGCTGGCTAAACAAATGTGAGGAGATAGGTAGAGTTCAAACTGAGAGATAGCTTAACAGGTGATAGAATTTGGATTCGTGGGCATGTTTTGGTGGGCAGAATCAAGACTTCTATTTGAGGGAACTATTGTGATGCCGAATGGAGATGTTGGGGAGAGAACAGGTTATACAACCAAGAGATGAAGGAGAGGTTGAAGGTGGAGTAGAAATTTGAGATTCAATAATTACCATGCTTGATTTGTTTCCATAAACAAAGGAAACCAAAATAAGAATTAAAAACTAAATTATCAACACTGAGTACTTTCCTTACTGAGCTGTGTAAAAGCATGCTATGATTGTGTTTTTACATAGGCTATGTACAGATAATTTTTCTTTTTGCTCAAAATTTTGATAATGAAAGATTTAGAAAGAAATGGGACCATCCAGATAAAATGTTTCAATGTGGCAAGATAAATTTAGGGTTTGGTATAATGAGGGGAAGAATCTCTAAATGTCCTCTGTTCCATGTGTTTTCTTTCAGTAAGCACTGTATAGAAATAATCCCGGAAATATAATAGTTCTCTTTATTCCTCTTGATTTAAAAAGAGAATGTTTGTTTTCATGGCATTTTAACAAAATGTGACATTATACAAAATATTGAGACATTCACAAATTTCTTTAACAGGACAAAAATAATATGATACATAGTAATTAGATATTTCCTACTTACATTATCCTCATTTGAAATAAACTTGAAACACTTTACAAAAGCTCTGAGTAATTAATAGTAACAAGAACCCTAGACATTGTTAGATATTATAATTCTTCCCATTATAATTATGGAAAAAGCAAGATATTACACATCTTCCACCGTCCTAAGAAGTACTCATTTTAGGATTTAGACACATTGAGCATGTTTGTTTATAGGGCTGGTGTTGGGATGGCTACCATGGGTTTACGGGGTGGAAGATGAAAGAATCTCCTGAGAAAGAATACATCCTGGAAAAGAGTTGATACACAGCAATGTCTAATATTAAAGCTTTGGTCACGGTATGGGACAGGAGACTCAGTAGAGTCAGCCACCAAACTATTCTTTTGACCTACCTCCATGGATTCATCTTTGAGTTTTAGAGAGAGATGAGCAGCAAATAAAAACTTACAATTTTTCTCACCAGAAGCTCTGTAAGACATTTATTTTTTTTAACTGAGCATTTATTGTTTTTTTCTGCCTGGCATCCCTTACTTTCATCTTCTGATAGCAGTACCTGTCCTTCTTTGTGGAATTTTTCTTACCCTCTCTTTTGTGAGGGTTTAATGGTGCTTTCCATTTCAATATCTTATCCTTGGGCCACCATGATTGATGCAAGCAAAAGCACCTGACCCAAACTGTATCAAACAGTATCTTTGATGAGATTTTACATATTGTTACAGGTTCTTTGGGATGTGGCTTTTCTGGCCGCAAACCTCTGTGGCTGGTGGCACCTTTGCCTGAGTTTTGCTTGGGCCCACTGAGCTCATTCGACCCACTTGGCCTGGCAGGCCACACTCAGCTCAGGCCACCAGCCTGGACCCCACGACTCCACGCGGGAGTCAGGCATGGAACAGCGAGGGGTGTGTGAGTGAGTATGGGATCCAGCCACTGCACACAGTCAGACATGCCAGCTGCTGCCATGGGGTGGGCAGCTCCAAGTGCTGGGATGGGTGCCCACTCTCTGTGAGACTGCAGCTGGACCAGGCACACCACAAGCAGCTTCCCTGGCTAGTACCAGGGAATGCAGTGGTGCCTGGAAACTTGGAGACAACAGGAACCACAGGGCCCCAAAGAGGGAGTTACAGACCTGGCTTTGGGAGCTCCCAGGGCTGGGATCCCTGAAGGGCTGCATCATTTCTCTCCTTCTCTTCACCTGCAACATAGCAAGCAAGGGGCATGTTTCAGCCCTGTTTGTGTTACAGCTCTTTTAGCCTCACCATTTGGCAAGTCCCAAGTTCTTGTCCCTTGACCAGATAAAATACGGTATGTAAACAAGTGGAGAGTGGGCAAAATGAAGAGGAGCTATATTGAGCAATAGAGCAGCTCAGAGGAGACTGGCAGTGGGCAGCTTCTCCCCCTAGCCAGGGTGTCCCAACAAGTGTTCAACTCTCAGGAGAAAGGGTAGCTCCTCTCTGCAGCTGGTCCGCCAGTCATCTCCCTGTTGTCTCTCCATCCTCTGCTTGAGTCTGGCTGAGTCTGGGGGATTTTATGGGCCTCAGAGGGGAGGAAGTGCATGCTGATTTGTCCATGGGCAGCCATGGGTGGGCACAGGGAAAAGCACCATAAGATCCCCCTCTGGTCCACTAGACCGGTGGCCTGGCTCCCAGGCTTCAGGTCCTCCCTGCTTGAAGGTGGGGCCTCTCTGGAGACCAGCCCATTCTGCCCAGGAGCCTGTCTGCCTCCTGGTACGGTTCATGGCACCCAGGCTGTTCATGCCAAGGGGTGCCTGAAGGCCAGTGTGGGGCTGTCCCCAGGGTCCCCTTGGCCTCCCTCCCATGCTTGCCAGTGCCTGAAGTCCATAGGGGCTGAGGTGGCAGGGGACTGGCATGGCAGCACTGCCTCGAGTGTGTGAACCCAGCTGGGCTGCAATAGTGCACAGGCTCAGCTCCCAACTTTGCTTGGAGATCGCAGCAGGCACCAAGAACTGGGCCAGGCAGTGGGAGCAGCCACTTGTGAGCCTGTTGAAGGTAAGGGGGCCTTCCCAAGCCCCCAAGAGCATAGAGATGCCCGGGTCTGGAGCCATGGCAGGGTGGCTGCAGCAGCACCCAGGGAGTTCCCACCTCACCAACTGGAAAGGGACAGGGCTCCCACTTGTCCCCTGCTCTGCCAGCTCCCTGGAGTGTGCAGACCTGGCTACACCTTTATGCAGCCTGGGGTGGGAGCTCGAGGTCATCCTTGGGCCTGAGCTGGTATCTGGGGGAGGGGTGATGTTGCTGTGAGTTCTTCCTGTGTCCCCGGGCTTAGGGGAGGCCTGGGGATCCCCCTCACCTGGCTCGCAACTCTGCCTGGGGGGTGCCTCTGGGAGCCCATCGTGGGCACCAGTCCGGTCTTTGGAAGCTTCAGACTCGGCAGTCACCCCAGTGTGGGGCAGACCCTGAGGACGTGGCCCTGGGTTGCCCTGCCAGAGTTTTCACCCAAGGCGCAGGAACGGTTTGTGGGTGTGGTAGCTGGCGGCTCCCTGGTTCGCGAAGTGGGAGCCCCTCCCACTTCCAACCCCTGGCCCCTGAAACGTCGCCCCAGCTCCACCCCCTGCCGGCCCCCACGCTCCGTGTGCAAGCGTGGCACCACTCCGGGCCCAGCTCTGCCTCAGGGCCCCTCTCTGCCTGCCCCTTCCGTACCCAACTGCTCTGCTCCCCCACCAGCAGGAGACTCAGCCCGGCCCTATCATGGTGGCCCGCAGGGCATGTGGCTCCAGGGACTGTCCACCTCCTCCCCATGCTCTCCCTGCAGCGGCAGCGGGTGACAGCAGTGACGCGGGGCCAGAGTCTGGAGCGGTGGAGGCTCTGGACCTGGAAGTGGTCCTGCCTGGTTGCGTGAGGGTGAGGGTGGCACAGTCGGCTGCCCCGGGACTCGAGGCACCGGGGACCCGGGACACAGGGATCCCACCCACAATATGGCGGCACCCACATTGCTTTGAAAGAGAAAAAGCAGTATCCCTCCTCTGAGGTTGCTAAGCTACGATGATGATGTAAGCCTGGGTCAATAGCAGGCCATTTCTCAACAAACTCCTCACATTCCCCGTGAAGGAAATACCTTCATAGCAAGTGGGAATGAAAGCAATAGAAAGAGAATGTGTGGAAATAAATATTGACACCAAGGAGGGAGGGAGGGAGGAAAGAAGAAAATGAAAACGCAAGAGTGAGTCTAACCTTGTTGAGCCTCTGAAGATTCTAAATCCATAGTGTAGATTTTCTGATTGTACGTGATTCAAGAACTTCCCAGTTTCTGAAGTCCAGAGAGTTAACAGAGATCAGCATAAAAGTGGAGGAAAGGCCAGGTGTGCATTGGCTCACACCTGTAATCCCAGCACTTGGGGAGGCCGAGGCAGGTGGATCATTTGAGGTCAGGAGTTGGAGACCAGCTTGACCAATATGGTGAAACCCCGTCTTCATTAAAAATTAGCCGGGCGTGGTGACTCATGCCTGTAATCCCAGCTACCCGGGAGGCTGAGGCAGGACAATTGCTTGAACCCGGGAGGCAGAGGTTGCAGTGAGCCTACGTGGCAACACTGCACTACAGCCTGGACATCAGAGCAGGACTCCATCTCAAAAAAAAAGAAAAAAAAGGAGGAAGAAGATTTTTCCTGTTATACCAGAAAATAGCTGGCCCCATGGAGCCTTTATAGGATACGACCACTAGCGCCTCGAGTGCCTCAGCACGTTGAAAGCAGCATCCCTGCAGGGACATAGCCACAGCACACGACTGTCATAGGTCAGAGCCTGAAAACAGGAATCTGGAAAAACAGCTTCAGTAGTAGTAAGACGCAGCAAATGTAGTTAAAATTGCTATGGTCTGAATGTTTGTGTCACCCCCAAGTTCATGTATTGAAGCCTAATCCCCAATACAATAGTTTTAAGAGATGGGGACTTTTAAATCATGTGGAGAGAGTGCTCATTAATAGGATGAATGCCTTCATAAAAGAGGCCTGAGAGAGCTTGTTTGCCGCTTCCTCCACATGAGGACACAGAGAGAAAGCACCATCTATGAACCAGGAAATGAACCCTCACTAGACACCAAATCTGCTATAACTTTGATCTGGGACTTCCTAGTCTCCAGAACTGTGAGAAACAAACTTCATTGCTTGTCATTACTCAATCTTACCCAATCTAAAGCATGTGGAAATAGCAGCTGAGCATTCTAAGACAGAAGTGGTAAAAAGAAGCTTTGAAAGAAGTTGGGGTGGGGGTGAGAGTGTCTTTGACATATATAATAGCACCCTTGATGTTGACCAGACATGGCCATTCTCACAAAGTATATGATCTTTGATGTACCCAGCTGTAGACATATTAAAACAGGGGCAGGCAGAGTATAGAAAAGGAGAGGAAAAAAATTAACAGATGTCATATGGAAGCTCAAGTGAGATACCCTCTGAGGCCTCCTACAAATAGATCCAAATAGGAGCAGGTCTTTGAAAGGAAGGCAGTCTTTTTGATGGTTACAACTGTAATTGGGACTCTGTTTTGACTCTCAGACTGAAAAGATCTGAGAAAAATGAATTACACAAAGCTTCACATTCCCAACTGGCAAAAAACAAAAAAGTAAACAAGCCCATGATAAAAGGAAGAGTAAGGTGCTTTTCTTGAGTCATGTTGAGAAGCAAAAATCACTGAGCAATAAGATTGACACAGGAATGTCGATAGTACTAAAAACAGGTACTGACTAAGGTTGCATCCTTGGGAGGATCATCTAAAACGGAGCTGAGGCCAAGGTCAGGATCAGAGCCAACACCTAGAGGAAGCAGAGCAATCAGACTGTGACGACTGATCCAAGGATAGAGCTCACAGGAGCTGGCAGAAGAAGCAAAGACAAATTTACTGCAGCAGGCCCTCTTTCAATTCCTTGAATGGAAGATGGAATTCTTCCATTCAAGAATATAATGGCAAGTGTAAGGGCAAGAATACCTCAATCCAGAATCTGAGACACATGTTTATTTCCAAGGCTTCTTACAGAGGACGAAGGTATTTGACTTGAGAACTAAAAGACACCTGTATAATCTCACCTTTCCAGTCTACTACTTAAGCTATAAAGTAAGAATATTGCTATATTTGACTTAGAGGATAAAATGAGATAGGAAGAAAGCACCATGAAGAGCTAAATGCATCAAAAATATGGAAATCATTGTAATGAGCAAAGAGTGGCAATGCCCTGTAGCCTGCGCAGCTCCAGAGTTGGCTGGACGCCATCTCCCTCACCTTTTCATCTCTTTCCTCTCTCCTCTTGGCCTATGCTAACTCCATTTAACATAGAAAGGAATCTCATTCCTTTCTCAAATCACACAGGCAATACATGTTGGCACACACACACACCCTGATATGTCATGGATGATACTTGTCTTAACAAATCTAGTTAACAAAACTAGTCTAGGAGTAGCTGCTGGTGGCTGATGTCTGTTCTGATTGACAGTGTCTTGCAGTACCCGTCATGAAAGATTTTTAAGGTCATCCCTGTTTGCATGCATAGTGGTTTCTTTTCATACTATTTTATATATTTTTAAAATTTTACTTGGAAAAGAGATGGACTATTGAATTTACCCCTATTCCCAATATACTCCCTGCCCTCCCACAATGCCTTTTTGATTGGAGTTGAGGAGCATTTTACTGCTCAACTTGCATGAGGATATTCTAAAGAGAACAAATCTCTAAATAAATAACAGGGCTGCAAATAGACATGGTATGATTTTACATTTTACTAATTGTAGACAGGAGGCCGGGCATGGTGGCTTACACCTGTAATCCCAGCACTGTAGGAGGCCGAGGTGGGCAGATCATCTGAAGCCACGAGTTTGAGACCAGCCTGGCCAACATGGTGAAACCCCATCTCTACTGAAAACGCAAAAATTAGCCAGGCATGGTGGCGTACACCTGTAATCCCAACTACTTAGGAGGCTGAGGCAGGAGAACTGCTTGAACCCAAGAGGTGGAGGTTGCAGTGAGCCAAGATAGCACCAGTGCACTCCAGCCTGGGTAACAGAATGAAATTCTGTCTAAAAAAAAAAAAAAAAAAAAAAAAAAAATTGTAAGCAGGCATTTAGGCAGTCGACAGCAGTGCATTTAGAGAGTCTGGTCACTAGTGGGCAATATTTTCGCCCCCTCGTCCCGCGCCCTGGCTGCCCTTTACTTGGAAGTGAAAGTTCTTGAGAAATTTATTGTTTAACATTTATAGGAAATTGCTCTTTTCGTGTTACTATAACAACTTTAGTGAGACGTAAGAATGAGAATTTTGTACCTCTGCCAACAGTTAATGTTGATAAAGGTTTTAATTTGAGGAGTTTTGATAATTAAATCATTAGTTGATGTGAGAAAACCCTTAATGAGTCAAATATTTTGGATCAGGGAATTCCACGGCATTTTACAATGCTTTTAATTAGAGCAGAAGTGGGAAACGTGTTTCCGTTTACAACCACCATCACATTCAATACAATAAAATAGATGCGGGTCACAAGAGCAAGTGCCCCCATGTTGTTGTGAAAAAGACGCTGGTGCCAAAGAGCCCATTAGTTGCAGCACTTACTCTTTAAATAACCACCAGTCATCATTTTCCTTCTGAAACCTCCTTTTTCTGAAATACAAATGAGTAACTGATGAGGAGTGAAGGAGAGAGATTTCCATCATTCCAGAAATTCAGGTGGAAATGAACGGGGCTTCCGCTGGTGAAACGTACTCACAGGGAAAACATTAACATGTTAACAAAAGTGTAGGTAACTTTCTTTTATTTTGGAGAGAAAAGGAGTTAACAGTGAGGCATGTTGGATTTGAAACACTGGTGATAATAGAAAGAAAAATATAATACATTAATACAGAATTTCTGCCTGCAAGAAGACTGGATAAAAAGAGAAAAAGCTGTTTCCCTTCTCCCAACATCTGCCTCCAGGCTAAGAACAAATTATCTGTAATCATCAGAAAAGGGGCGGCCTTCTCTCTAGTGTCAGTCAAGATGTAAGGATGAAAGCACATTCAAGGGACATCACTGAGGAGAGTTTTAATGAAGGGGCTGCTTCAAAACTATGTGAAGGTCGATGAAAACCAACAAGGGGTTTATTGTACCTTGTAGGGCTATTGCCACCCCTAGACCCAAGGGACAAGCAGAGGGAGGCCACACAGGAGCTCAGAGGACACCTGAGGTTGGAGAAAGGGTCAGCTGATGGGAGTATGACCTTTGATGAAGGTGTGTACTCGCTCAGGGTATCCTGGCAGAGAGGGATCCAGAAAATGCACGTGACCTTGCCTTTCTACCACTCTGCGACCTCTTGTCAGTGCTTCCAATGGTCCAACTCTAAAAGAAACCAGAGAGCAAGGAAGCTATTGATTCAGCGCAAATGAATCAGCCTCCCAGGAACAAAGCAAAGAAATGCACAGAGCGCATGCAGGGAGGTAAGCTGAAAACCTCCAGCACAAGTCTGCGGGGTGCTTGATGCTTTCTAAGGTTGCAGTAATGTATGCAAGAGATGCACGTTCTCCCTCTCACTCTCTCTCTTGTTCTCTCTCTACACACACACACACACACACACACACACACTGACTTTTACCCTCTTCCCTAATTCTGCTATCTGTGCCCCTATTTATTCTGAAACTAATACTGCCTCCCAAATAGCTAAGGAAAAGAAAGGCAGAGGGAGAGTTCTTTAATCACAATGAAATTAAGTTGAAAATCACTTTGTATATGTGTGTGTGTGTGTGTATGTATTCATATGGAAAACCAATCAGTAATCAATACACACATACATTTAAACTAAATGAAAATAAAAATACAAATATCAAAATTTCTGGAATGTAAGTAACCCAGTGCTTACAGGGAAATTTGTAGCATAAAATACATATATTAAGGAAAAAGAAAACTCAAATATTTAAGCTTCCTCCTTAAGGATTGAGGAGAAAAGAGCAAATCAAGCTTTAGAAAAGTGGAAAGAAATAGAATAACAAAGATAAGAGAAATAATCAGTGAAATAAAAAGCACATGATAGATAAAACTAATACAAACAACAGCTGGTTCTTTGTTCTAATTAAACAAAATTAATAAAATTCTATTTAGACTGATAAAAAAGAAGGAAGACATGTTTTCCAATATCAGAAATTTAAAGTGATGAGAGGACATCACCATAGATAGTACGGCTATTAAAGATAATGGGATGGTACAAATAACTTTGTATTAATAAATTCAATAGCTTAGATGAAATGGAACAATGCATTAACAGACAATGCATTAACAGACACAAATTTCTAAAACTTAATCAAACAGCAAAAGAAAATTTGAATAGCCTTATGTCTATTTTTAAAAATTGTATTTGTAATCTAAAACTTTTCAAAAAAAGAAAATTCCAGATCTCTACAGCATCACTGATAATGCTCTCTAACATTAAAAAAAGAGAGAGGGGCCCAGGCGCGATGGCTCACACCTGTAATCCCAGCACTTTGGGAGGTCGAGGAGGGCAGATCATGAGGTTAAGAGTTCGAGACCAGCCTGGCCAACATGGTGAACCCCGTCTGTACCGAGAAAACAAAAATTAGCCATGCATAGTTGGTGCATGTCTGTAATCCCAGCTACTCGGGAGGCTTAGGCAGGAGAATCGTTTGAACCCAGGAGGCAGAGCTTGCAGTGAGCCGAGATTGCACCACTGCACTCCAGCCTGGGCGACAGAGCAAGACTGTCTCGAAAAAAATAAAAAGAGAGAGAGAGAATTCATCCTACACAAACTCTTTCAAAAAATAGAGGAGGCAATGCTTTCTTGATTTATTTAATGTTACCAAGGCTACCATGGTTATAAAATCAGAGAAAGATATTATTTAAAAAAAAAAAAAAAAAAAAAAGGCAACCATAACTCACTCTCCCTCTTGAACATAGACACAAAATTCCCTAGCAAAATATCAACCAATTGAAACCAGCAATTTATAAAAACAACAGCACTGACATTAGAGGCTCTGGAATTCTCGGTGAAGTCAAGGTAATGGGAGAAGGCACAAGAGGAAGCATCATCCCCACGGCACCTATGCAGGTCTGGGGCTCAGCTGCTGAGGCCCAGCGAGGATGACAGTGTTGAGTCTCCACTCTGATTTCTTGCCTCCTACTTCCCCACTCTGCCTATAGATTTCTGTGGCAGCAACCGTGTTGATGCACTCAGAGGAGGATTCTACCTGGGTAAAAACATTTACTTTGACGACATGGCCATGTATTTCTCCCAAGAGGAGGGAGGGTTCCTTGGTGATGCTCAGAGACTCCTATACCATGATGTGATGCTAGAGAAATTTGCACCATGGCCTCACTGGGACTTGCACCTTCTAAGTCTCATGTAGTTGCCCAAGTTGAATATGAGGAAGAGTTCATGCCCCAGCCTCAGAGAAAGGGTCTGGGACAGAACCCACTCCTGTACTCTCAAACACTGGCCTACACTGAATGTCTCTGGAAGTATGCACATATGCCTTTAACAGTCCTTAGACACCAGCTTCTCAGTTGCAGTCAGATTTTCCTGAGTCTAAGCACCTCCTCTGCACTGTGTTCAGCACCCCCAGCACTGGTAAAACCCATTTGCAGAGGACTATGTTGGAGATCAGCCTCTCCCCCTGTGCTATAGCTCAGCCGTGTGTCCGCTCTCTGGTTGTTGGTATGAAATAGAGGCAGAGGAGGCACCTTCAGCAGAGAAATTCTGTGGAAGGAGAGTCAAAATGAGCCCCAAGTCCAGCTCATCCACCCAGAAGGCCCGCTGTGTGAAATGTGGGACGTGGTCTTGAAAGATATTTGGCCGTGTGCCAGGGAAGGCATCCTAGAAATGGTACACCTATGGGGCATGAGGAAGATGGTTATGAGTCACTGCAAGCCTTCACCAGCATCAGGAGTGGTACCATGGGGAGAAACCCTTGAGAAATTTTAAAAACATCTGCTCTTCTAAAGATACCATTGAGATAAAAAGCAAACTACACATTGGGAAAATTATTCTTAATGCAGATATCTGATCCTAAACTTGGATCCAGAATATATAAAAAGCTCATAAAACTCAATAGCAAAAAAACAAACAATTTATTTAACGAAGGGCAAAATGTTAGAAGACACTTCCCAGAAAGGTATGTAGAAATAAACATCAGGCACATGAAAATATGCTGAACATTGTTCGTCATGAGGGGAATGCCTTTTTCTCATCATGGGATCTTTCACTCAAGAAACATTCATGAGGCATCTATTATGTTCCAAACACTCTAGGCACTGAGAAGTGATAAAAAAGATAAATGACTCCTCTCATAACATACACAAAAATTAACTTAAAATAAATAATAGGTTTAAATGAAAAGGCTACAACTATAAAACTTAGAAAAAAGTATAAGAGTAAATCTTCATGCCCTTGGGTTAACCAAGCCTTCTTATATATAACACCAAAAGCACAAGTGACCAAATAAAATGTAGATAAATTTAACTTCATCAAAGTTAAAAATTGTTGTGCTTCAAAGAACATCATCAAGAAAGAGAAAACAACCTACAGGATGGGAGAACATTTTCACAATCTGTCCATCTGACAAAGGTCTAGTATCCAGAGTTGACAAAGAACCTAAACAAATTTACAAGAAAAAAACAAACAACCCCATTAAAAAGTAGGCAAAACACATGAACAGACACTTCTCAAAAGAAGACATTCATGCAGCCAAAAAACATAGAAAAAGAAAGCTCAACAACACTGATCCTTAGAGAATTGCAATTTGAAACCCCAATGAGATACCATCTTACACCAGTCAGAATAGCAGTTATTAAGAAGTCAAGAAGCAACAGATGCTGGTGAGGTCGCAGAGAAAAAGGAACATTTGTACACTGTTGGTAGTAGTGTAAATTAATTCAACTGTTGTGGAAGATCTAGAAGCAGAAATAACATTTGACCCAGCAATCCCATTACTGGGTATATGCCCAAAGGAATATAAATTACTCTATCATAAAGATACATGCATGCATATGTTCATTGCAGCATTAGTCACAACAGCAAAGACACAGAATCAACCCAAATGCCCATCAATGATAGAAAAGAAAACGTGGTAAATATACACCATGGAATACTATGCAGCTATAAAAAGGAATGAGTTCAAGTCCTTTGCAGAGACATGGGTGGAGCTGGAAGTCATGATCCTCAGCAAACTAATGTAGGAAGAGAAAACTAGACACCACATGTTCTCACTTATAAGTGGTGGCTGAACAATAAGAACACATGGACACGTGATGGGGAACAACACACACTGGGACCTGTCAGGGGGCAGGGGGAGGGTGAGCATCAGGAAGAATAGCTAATGAATGCTGGGCTTAATACAGATGGGTTGATCTGTGCAGCAAACAACCATGGCACATGTTTACCTGTGTAACAAACCTGCACATCCTGCACATGTACCCAAGAACTTAAAATAAAAGTTGAAGAAAAAAAAGAAAAAGAAAAGAAACTTCACAAAATGGGAGAATATATTTCCAAATTATAAGTCTGGCAAAGGACTTATATCTTGATATGTAAAGAATTCTTATAACATATAAATTGGACTGTTACAAGGCAAATAATCTAATTTTAAAATATCCAAAGGATCTGACAGATATTTCTGCAAAGAAAACATACAAATGGCCAATAAGCACATGATGAAATGCTCAATCTCATTAACCATCAGAGAAATGCAAGTTAAAACTACAATAGGATACTCCTTCACACACTTGAGGATGGCTACAATGAAAAAGACAGATAATAATAAGTGTTGGTAAGGAGGCAGGGAAATTGAAACATGGTGCAGCCACTTTCTAAAGCAATCGCAGTTCCTTAAAGGGTTAAATATGGAGTTGCTATATAATCCAGCAGTTTCACTCTTAGGTGTATACCCAAGAGAAATGAAAGCATATGTCAACACAAAAATTGTGCATGAAAGTTCATAGCACATTATTCATAACAGCCAAAAAGTGGAAATAATCCAAGTGTCATTGACTATCACTGAATAAATAAAGTAGGATACAGTCATGCAATGGAATGAAGTACGATCAGCTCTCCCTTTCTGTGGGTTCCACATCGCAGATCCAACCAACTGCAGATTGAAAATATTTTTAAAAAACAATTAAAAAAATAGCAAACAACAATAAAACTAATACAAATTTTAAAAATATGATGTAACTATTTACATAGCATTTACATTGCATTAGGCATTATAAGTAATCTAGAGATGACTTAAAGTATATAGGAGAATAGGAGGATGTGCATAGGTTATATGCAAATATTATACCATTTTATATAACAGACTTGAGCATCTGATTTTGGTACTCACAAGGTGTCCTAGAATTAATCCCCCATGGATACGTAGGGACCAGGGATGACTGTACTGATATCATGTTAGGATGTTGAAACATTGTACTAAATAAAAGAAGCCAGATACAGAAGACCCCATATTGTGTATTCCATTTATGTGAGATATCCAGAATAGGTCAATCTAAAGAGACCGTAAGTAAATAAGCAGTTGGCTAGAAATTAGGGAGAGGGGTTGGAAGAATCAGGAGAGAGGGCTGATGTGTGAGTTTTCTTTTCGAATGACGAAAATGTTCTAAAATTGATTGTGGTAATGATTGCACAACTCTGAATATACCAAAGACCATCGAAGTGTCCACTTTAAATGGATGAATTGTATGATATGTGAATTATATCTCAATAAAGCTGTTACATTTTTTAAAAGATACATAAGGTCTCTCTTCATACTAAGGACTTCATAGCTAAAATGTCTGAATGTAGTGGGAGTGTAATGGAGAAAACAAAAAGCAAACAAATAAGTATTCCATGAAATTTTGGATAGTGATAAATACCATTGAGGCAACAGAGCAGGGTGATGCCATAGCATGGACTGCAGAAAGGTGTAATTTAAAGTGGATGGTCAGGAAGTACCTTTTAAGGCAGGAGTGGTGGGATAAAAGGGGCAAGCCATACAAATATCTAGATTGAATGAGTGCAGATTCACAAAGCCCACTTCATTACAACTCTTCAGAAAAATGTGAAGTCCCTATTGACACAATGTACATCACTGAAACTCAATGTGGGTAAGAGAAATAAAGATCTGGGACTTTGATTACTAATTCCCTGAGCCTCTTACATATTCAGTTAGTGGATGAGAGATGGTATAACTAATTCTAAACAATAGATAATCTCAGACTTTGGAAAGAAGCAGAAATGCACCCCCTCCCAACATCCACACAAAAAGTACCTGCCATTCTCACATAGAAGTCACTTTCCTTTTGGTTCTGTCTCTGTGGCAGGCTGCCAAAGCCCCCATTGAATGATGATGGTGGTAGGAAACGTTATAAATATTTCACGAAATAAAATTCATGTCATGGCTGCCACCATGGTGTAAGGTCCAGAGAGCCTATGTGTCAAGCTTAGTCACAGGCAGCTCTGCCAGTGCTGGGAATATGGTATTTACAGAGATTGGTGATGTGGATGCCAAAATGATGAAATTTATTTATACATTTGGTCAAAATGTAATTAGAAAGAATTGATCTATTTCAGCAAAGCCCAGTTTCAAGCGGATCTGCCCCCGCTTGGAATCTCAGCATCATGTGCTGCTGACACAGCCCTTGACCTGGAGCGGCGCTGAGCGCAGATGGCTCCAGAATGCAGAAGCCATGGAAAGTCAGGGAAATCACTCTGGGAAGTCCAGCCTGTATGCAGAAAGCCAGGTTCTCATAGAGGCGTTTTATCTTTAATTTGTACTTCATGTCCTAGTTCTGACTTCACGGCCCAGGACACAATGTTGTCAGAGACAGAGTAATACCTCATGCTTTCTTTGAAGCTCAATTTGTCTATGAATTGGCTAAAATAATGTATTCACTGACATGCTATCAAAAATTTTTTTAAAAAATAGTTTACAAACAGATTTTAAAAGATAGGAGATTGTGTTAAAACAGAGAACCACAGGATTTTATGCCAAGCTTCATAGATTCCTTTGAAGAAAGGCATTTAATGTGCTATGCTTCGTTACTTTCAAATCACCCCTTGTCACAGGCATAGAAAACAATTCACCTGTGTGCCCTACTACATTCATGAGGATAAAGAGGTACTGTTCAAAGAAATGTTTAGAATGAAAATGTGTGGGCCGGGCACGGTGGCTCATGTCTGTACTCCCAGCACTTTGGGAGGCCGAGGCGGGTGGATCTCCTGAGGTCAAGAGTTCAAGAACAGCTTGGCCAACATAGTGAAACCCCGTCTCTACTAAAAATACCAAAAAAAAAAAAAAAAAAAAAAAAAAATTAGCCAGGTGTGGTGGTACGCACTTGTAATCCCAGTAATTGGGAGGCTGAGGCAGGACGACCGCTTGAACCTGGGAGGTGGAGGTTGCAGTGAGCCTTGCACTCCAGCCTGGGCTACATGAGCAAAACTCCATCTCAAAAAAAAGAAAAAAAAAAAGAAAGAAAGAATAAAAATGTGTGTATGCTACTTTTATTGAACTGAGTGCTGCTTTCAGCAAGATCTAAGATAAGAGTCTACATTTTCAAAATATGTGTATTGAGGATGATTATTATTGCAGGACGGGAGTAGGACCTGGAGGAGAAATGAAGACATGTTGCATGCCTAAATATTTGAAAATGATTAGTGAAACCCTTAAACCATTAAGTGAAATGTGTTCTACCTTGACATAGTGTCCTGAAAAGCTAGATTTAAATGTAAAATTCTTGGACCGATGGAGTCTTGCACCAGGATGTGAAGGCACAAGGCCCCTGGCATACTTCCCTTCTATGCTGTCCAGAATCAGAGGGCTCTTGCACCCTTGTGTGGTAGCACAGCTCATTTGTCCAAGTTCCGGTTCCATCAAAAGCCGCCTCTCGGCTACTCTTCAAACACTTGGATGGAAGGGCCTAGAAAGAGTCCTGTGTAGGTTGAAGAAGTGCACCAGGATTGGTGGCAGGGAATTCCGGCATTCTGATTCTTGGAGTGTGGCCTCGAGGGGGACAGCAGCCACTGGGGTTGTGTCCTTGGCTCTGCTGACCCCTGGAACCATGGAGAGGAGTTCTCCCTGGAGGATAGCAGGAGTGGGTCCCTTTTAAGCATAAGTACAGCGGTAGGAGCCTCTCATACCCAGGTCTAAAGGCAGGACTGTTCACTTGCAAAGGATCAACTTTTTAAGGAAATTTCCCCAATGTTTTCTTAAAAATATAAAAGTTTTGGCTGGGAGCCATGTTTCATGCCTGTAATCCCAACACTTTCGGAGATCGAGGCAAGGAGAATCGCTTTAACCCAGGAATTCTAAATCAGCCTGGGCAACACAGGGAGATAGGTCTCCACAAAAAAAAAAAAAAAAAAAAAAAAAATATATATATATATATATATATATATATATATATATATATATAATTAGCCAGATGCGGTGGCACGTGCCTGTATTGTCATCTACTAAGGGAGGCTGAGACAGGAGGATCCCTTGAGCCCAGGAGGTTGAGTCTACAGTGAACTGTGATCATGCCAATGCACTCCAGCCTGGGCAACACAGTGAGATCCTGCCTTAAAAACAAAAACCAAAAAAAAAACAGGAAGAGTTTTGTATTGAATTTAAAAGACTTCAATTTTTTAAAAAAAAGAAAAGACAGATGATATGTTTCATCAGTATGCCCAGTGCATAAAGGAATTTTCACATAGTGTAGACTTTTATATTTCTAAGCTAATGCTTGAAGACTTCATTTGGACAATTTAGTCTAAAGCACTGTTACATTGATCAGGCAGAAATCAGGTTTGAGTATGAATTATAAAGATAACTGATCTTGTTTTCTTTGCTTTGGAAGACCTGGCCACTTAGTGTTGAAATTAGAATTCTGAAGAAATGTTGCTGTCTGAAAAGCCATCTGTTGGTATTTGTTAAATTTATTCCCATATAACTAAAAGAGAAGTTATTTCTAATTGCTATGCAGAAACAGCCACTGCCTAAAAGCTGACTAAGGCTCTTAAGAATGTATAGTTCTTACCTCGCTGGGCTGTAAGCCTGGAGAATATAGCAAATGTTGTATGGAAAACAATTTTTCATTCAAGACGTGCACTCAAAGCATTAACTATCTCCTTTAGTCGATGAGCTCCAGTGAGATTGCAAAACGTTACTCTTCATTAAGGTGGCTCACTAGAACTGGGCTGTCCTGGATGACCCATAATCCTCTTAGCCTTGTTCAAAGGCAATTACTCATTGTCCTTAACCCTTGCTTTGCTTTCAGTTGGCTGTGACTTGCGTGTGTACTTGTGTCTCTTGCAATTCAGATCAGTGATGTCACAGAAAAGGACAATCTACAAAAGAAATAGTACTGTTTACAGTCATCAAAACAGCTCAACTTACAGCAACTTCATTTGGCTAGAAAATTTGTATTGCACTTCTCCTTCCATTCTATTTTTCCTTGAAAGCCCGTCTATCTTCTTCAACTGAGACTTTCCTAGGATAAAGAGAATACAGTTCTCCTACGTGGCAGATATTCTGGCTGGCAATCCAATTTCCACATACTTTCTAAGACAAAAGAGAACCATATTTCACTGGGAGTGTCCATGTGCTGAAATAAAAATACTATTTGCTCAGATCTCCTTCCAGCTAGGGGTTGCCATGTCCCACAATTTGGGTCCATAAGGTATGGGCAGATTTACCGGGAGAGCCTGCTCTTTCCTGAGTAATATTTCATTTGGAGAAAGCACGTTGGCCTTTAACTTTCACCTTTATTTCTGCCAGGAATCTGAATGTAAAGCATTTATCTTGCAATTAGGAGGACAAATGCCACATATTAGGAAGAGCAGAGTAGAAGCTGGAAAGAACCTATGCCTTTGATGACAACCTTGAGGAGCTGCTGTAGCAGCCTAAACTTCCTACACCCAGACTTTGAACCAAAACAATCTAACGCTGATAGACTTTCTGTTAATCACAGCCAAGTGCATTCCTAAGTCATACGTCCTTCCTGAATCAAAAGCCTATTTGGCTCCAAATAAACACAGAGTCCTGCCAAAGGAGCAAAACAGAAGAGAAAATTCTACTATAGACCTGGTGTGTTATTCAAGAGTTGAAATGGTGTACAGGGAGGTTTTGTTTTGTTTTGTTTTTTGAGATGGAGTCTTGCTCTGTTGCCCAAGCTGGAGTGCAGTGGTGTGATCTTGGCTCACTGCAACCTCTGCCTCCCGGGTTCAAGCAATTCTCCTGCCTCAGCCTCCCACATAGCTGGGACTACAGTCACATGCCACCATGCCCAGCTAATTTAGGGGAGGTTTTTATGGTCAATGTACTTTACTGTTTTCTAAGTCTTTGAAAATGGGTAATTAAAGAACAAAACAAATGACAACTCTTAGTTAAACAGAACGCAACCAAAATGGGATATCCTTCTCATGTTAAAAAACAGAATTTATACTGAAGAAAAATATAACCTCACAATGATATATTTGAAGGAATAGTTACATCTCTATATGAATCATAGAAAGTATCTGGACTTTTGGAAATGAACTGTGTTATACTTTTCTTCTTCTTTTCTTTTTAATTTTGCCACACCTCACCCGGATGCTTTATAATTTTCTATAGCTCAGAAATTGTTAGCAAGCAACTTGGCTTATCAGGTTGAATCTGCTCACCACAATACAAATAACATTCAGGGTTTGGAGAGAGTTTGTACCTTTAATAAAGAAAATGAATATATCTCTTTAAATTGGTCTTAATTGCTACTGGCAGACAATGGGGGAAACGGCAGCTAACACAAGAAGGCTAAAATTCCTTCCACACAAAAGAAGTCTACGAGAGGAGATACAGGGAGGGTATGAAGATTCAGAGCTTTGGGGACCCAGGTTCCTTCTCCATTTCTGTTTCATTCTTCTTAGCTTATCTTCTGTTCTCAGTATCCTTCAGAAACGTGGGAGCGAGCGTTGCAGTCATGTCAGTATTCCACATAGGAGGTAAGAGAAATGAAGAAGCACACACAAAAAAGAGCCCAATTAGTTTTCTGCAGCTCTTTTAAGAGCGCTCATTTCAAAAAAAATTCACCCAACAGTTTCTATGTATGTGTTATCGGCCATTCCTGTGTTCCAGACCACACTAATGATAAAGGAAGATGGAATACATAGCCCTTTGACTGGATGCATTGTTGCCCTGAATAAGTTAGGATTTTCGAAGGAAGAGGGGAAATAGGTATATTGGGTAGACGAGCCACAGTCTCTTCACTTCTTGGATTTTTAGTACCTTTGGGCATCGTTCTCTGCGGCTTCTCATTTCCCCCTGTGTGGTCCTTCCTCAGCATAACCCTTTTCCATCTTCCTCCATGTCTGTATCCAAGGCAGGCACTGGAGAGTCCTCTCTTCTCCAGGCTTCAAGATTTGCAGCACATTTTGTGCCAGGGGAGGAGAGGTAGGGGCAGGGCAAATTCATTGCTTTGATTATCAACAGACTATTAATGCATTAATAGATAAGAGAAACCCAAAGCAAAGTGTTTTTTCTTTTTTTATACACACTCCTGACACCAAATCTAGGCTATAGGAAAAATTGAACTATGTTTTTCTACTCTATAACTCTCACATAGTCGCTTAATACAACACTTTTGACACAGATGTATGGGGGGTTTTCCCTACACAGCAGAAAAAAAAATCCTGCAGATTCTGTAGTGGATTCTGCAGTAGACACAAGCTGGGTGTCCTCTAATTCAATTCAATTCTGACACTATCTACCTGGAGATGGCATCAGATTCCATAGGTCAGAGGCTCAGTCCCACAAGAATGCTCCCTACTTAGACTCAGTCACAGGTAGTAGGTTGTCAACTGCTCTTCTGACTGGCTATGAATCAGGGTCCCAACAACTCCCTCCTGGAATTTGATGAATTTGCTATTGTATTATAATATGTTACATATTATATAATCATATACGTAATACCTAATATATATAATATGTATATATACGTATATAATACATATATAAGGGTACTATAATACACTTATCAGCTTATTATAAAGGATGTTATAAAGGATACAGATGACAAGATGCACAAGGTAAGGTATGGAGAAAGGGGCACAGAGCTTCCGTGCCCTCCCTGTGTTCTGCTACCTAGAAGCTCCTGAACCTTGTCTTTTGGGGTTTTTATAGAGACTTAATTACACAGATGAGACAGAGTAGATATGAGACTCACCTCCCACCCACTACACCCCACCAAGGATGTCTAATGTAAGCTGGTGGGGAGGGGAGCCGTGGTCAGCAAGGACCATCCAAATCTTGTACCATTAATCTTGCTCAACGTGCCGTGCCCGCTGATCGAGGAGCCTTAAGGAGACTAAGATAAGCAATGGCCCAGTGTAAATCTTACTCAAGGTGCCTTACTCACTGACTGTGGGACCTTGAGGGAACCTAAACAAGCAGCTCCCACTTTAAAACTTATTCAACGGCATTAACCCTATCTCCGGCATGCATACAAGACCAGAAGAATGACCAATCCTTTACCTTAGCTTCATTATAACACTAAAAAGTCACATCCAGGGGTGGAGATTTAAATTGTGAATGAGATATGCAATGCATGAAGAAGCATATCATCAAACTGTGCAGGTGCCAGAAGTTTCCAACCTCTACATGCGTAAACATCACTCCCAGCCCACTTTAGCTTCTTTAAAATTACTCTCCTTACTCCCTTCAGGGAGCCAGTCAGATAATTATCTCGCTTGTGCTGCCTCCCTTGTGTTCAAACATAAGACCAAATAAAAGCCTTGTCTGGGAAACTTGCTAGATCTCATGTCAATTTCTGTAACACGAGAGCCAAGAACCTGCCGTCAGTTACATAGGCATGAATGATTAATGACCAATGATAATCATTGGTGATCAGTGATCAACTCAATCTTCAGCCCCTCTTCCTGCTGTGGAGGTTAGAGGTGAGAATGAAAGTCTCAACCTTCTAATCCTGAAGCTGTCTAGGGGCACCTAATCATTTCATTAGCATTCAGAAGACATTCTTATTACTCCTGAGATTCCAAGGGTTTTAGGAGCTATACGTCAAGAAACTGGGATGAAGAACAAATATACACAGTCATGCATCTCATATAAGAAGGTGGTCCCATAAGATTATAATACCATATTTTGACTGTACCTTTTCTATGCCTAGATACACAAATACTTACCATTGTGTTACAGTTGCCTACAGTACTCAGTACAGTAACATGCCGTGCAGGTTTGTAGACTGGGAGCCATAGATTGTCTACCATAGAGCCTGGTGTGTAGTAGGCTATGCTATCTAGGTTTGAGTAAGTACACTCTGTGATGTTCACACAATGATAAAAATCACTTAATGATGCATTTCTCAGAATGTATCCCTGTCATTAAGCAACACTTGACTGTGTTTCACAGTGTCACAAGACAGACTTGGGTTTCTTTGGAAATACTGTTTCCTCAAAAACTGAATCAGCTTCCAGTAATTTTGCTTTCAGTTGAGTTTTTTGCCTAAGTTACCACAGTAAAAAGCTTTGCCTAGAAACATTTTAAATAATAGAGCTGATTATTTTAATACATACCAAACTATTCTGATTTACTATTTATTTTTCTTTCCATTTTGTTAAGGTATGTCTTTTGAGAATCTATGCTGCCTCCCACCCCCAAAAAATAACAATCATGCCTCAGGCTTCAAGGAGAATTTACATTCTGCTTGCCAAAAGAGGTTTAAGCAACCATCACCAAAGTAGGTAGGGAAGGCTGGCAGGGAGATTCCAGAGGAAAAAAAATAATAATCCAAAAGTGCTCAGAAAAAAAATGCAATGGAGTAAAAGCATTATAGACAACAGAAATTTAAGCCAATTTTCTTCAGAACACGGAGAACTGCAAAACCTTCTAAAAAGGTTGCTTGTGATTGACAGAATAATAGGCACCCCAAAGGGATCCATGTCTTAATCCCTAGAACCTGTGAATATGTATGTTGCATGGAAAAGAGGAGTTCAGGTTGCAGGTGGAATTACATTTGCTAATCAATGGGCCTTGGACTGGAGAGATGATTTTGTACTATGCTGCTGGGCTCGATGTAATTTCAAAGTCCTTAAATGGTGAAGAGAGAGGCAGAAGTGTCAGAAACAGAGATGGCAACATGAAAATCACCTTATGGGCCATTGTTTGCTTTGAAGATGAGAGAAAGAACATGAGCCAAGAAATGCAGACAGACGCTAGAAGCTGGAAGAGTCAAGAGAACAGATTCTCTCCCAAGAGCCCCCAGAAAGAAACGTAGAGCTGCCTATACCAGCCAGGCATGCTGACTCTCTCTTGTAATCCCAGCACTTTGGAAGGCTGAAGCAGGAGGATCACCTGAGCCCAGGAGTCTGCGACCAGTCTGGGCAACATAGTGAGACCCTGTCTCTGCAAAAATTGAAAAAAATTAGCTAGGCATGGTGGTGCACACCTGTAATCCCAGCTACTTGGAAGGCTGAGGCAGGAGGATCACCTGACCTGGGGAGGTCAAGGCTGCAGTGAGCTGTGATAGCACCACTGCACTCCAGCCTGGGCAGCAGAGCCAGACTCTGTCTCAAAATAAAAAAGAAAAAGAGAAAGAGAAAGAAAAAGACAGAGAGATCTGCCTACACCTTGATTTTTAGCCCAGTGAGACCCATCCTGAGCTTCTGACTTCCAGAACCATAGATAATAAATTTCTGTTGCTTTAAGCCACGTTTTGTGACTATTTGTTACAGTGGCAAATGGAAACTAATACATTGATCTGTAAAGATCAGTTGGGATAATTTTTGACTATTTGCAGATTTAAGGCAAGAAGCAAACTTCCCAGCAGAGAAAGAGTGGAATAAAGTAGTGTAGCATGCATCAACAGAAATAAATGTAAGGCTGGGCATGGTGGCTCATGCCTGTAATCTCAGCACTTTGGGAGGTTGAGGTGGGAGAATCACTTGGCTGAGGAGTTCAAGACCAGCCCAGGCAACATAGTGAGACCCCATCTCTACAAAACATAAAAATAAAAAACAAAAATTAGCCAGGTGTGGTGGTGCCTGCCTGTAGTCCCAGCTATTCAGGAGGATGAGGTGGAAGGATCACATGAGCACAGAAGGAAGAGGTTGCAGTGAGTTGAAATTGCACCACTGCCCTCCAGCTCGGGAGACAGAGTGAGACTCTATCTAAAAACCAACCAAACAAACAAATATATATATATATGTGTGTGTGTGTGTAAGACCAGAGCAGAGGGCACTCTGTAATCCTCGTATGTATAGTAGGGTTGCTATCAGATTCTTAGGGGAGTTTGGTGACTTGCATCCTTTAAAGTTTTTAATATGCATGCATGATGTTGATAGTTTTTACATTTTAAATTATAAAATTAATGAACCAATACTGATATATTATTAGGAACTAGTATTCATATTTCTTTGGCTTCTACCTAATGTCATTTTTTGTTGTTGTTCAACAGTCCCATGCAGATACCACCTTCTATTTAGTTGGCATGACTTTTTAGGATCTTTGTGACAGTTTCTAAGAATTTGCATGTTTTCAATGACCTGACAGTGTGAAGAAGTACTGGCCAGGTATACTGTAGAATGCCCTGTATTAGAATGTATCTGATGTTTTTGTCATGATTAGTATGGATTCATAGGTGCTTATTTCATGCTTTGGATTATAATCAAATACTACTTTAAGCAGGAGATAAATTTTAATTGAAAAGAGTTAGTAAAGCAAGTTCCTTGAAGTGAAAAAGTGTTTTATTTATTTTTGGCTCCATGTTGTAAATCACTTCCTCTTTTTCTAGTGGAGAAGCCAAAGATATTGCATATTAACCACCCAGAAAACCAAACAAAAATCAAGGCTTCTAAGAAATTGGGTTGAAACACATTTCCAATAAGGGTAAAATTCAACTCTGATTAAAGGAGGCAGATTTTCTGTGTTGTTTTTCATCTCCTTCAATGCAAAACACAAATCAGATCGCTGTTACTGTTGAATTGCTTTATTATTCATCCAAAATGTGAACATGGTTAGACAATTGTGAGATGTAATAAAATATGGCAGGGACAGAAGGCAATGATTGTTCTTACTATTAACTATTTTCCAATGTAGCTAAACTTTAATAAACATAATGGGGTGATAAAAAAATAACTTCTCACTTAATATCTTGTCATTTTCCCCTGACACTATAAAAATCTCAGTATGATTTTTAATATTCAATGCAGCAACTTGACAGTTGCCTCCCTATAGCAAACATTAAAAGTAAGTTTAAATATTTTTCTAATATATTTAGAACCAAAGCATAATGAATAATTTTGTTTATACAAATTAAGTGTATGGCAAATTACAGATGGGTTAATGAGGAACTAGAAAGAAGATGGTGGCAAATAAGGAGAAAAGATACATATAAGAGAAATTCGGAGAAGCAGACAGACAAATGTGATTCTTATTTTCTAAATGGGGAGAATGACCAGATTTCAGGTACTAAAGACTTTTGAGATTGACATTCATCTCTGGGAAAAATTTAGAATAAATTATTAAATAAACAGATTGTGATCCATTTAAAAAAAAAAAAAAGTTGTTCCTGGAGTCCAATATGGATTTACTAAGAACAAGATATTTAAAATAATGATTTGTTTGTCATTAGGCTTAGGAGAGATCAGGGGTATACCAAGGCTACTATATGACTTGAGTTCAACATACTGTTCAACAGAAAGCCCTGTGATATCCCTTTGGTTAAGGAGTTGCTAGGAGGGTAGGAGGACAGCAGTTTTCATTAGATGCATCATGTTAAAGAAAGCTACTGGCAGAGACATTATCTGATGGCTTCTTTTCAACCTGTAAAAGGTCTCTAGCAAAGCATCTCCAGACTCTTTTTTTTTTTTTTTTTTTTTTTTTTT
>NC_045434.1:15042583-15134464 GCF_002776525.5 Piliocolobus tephrosceles
CTTTTTTTTTTTTTTTTTTTTTTGAGACAGAGTCTTACTCTGTCGCCCAGGCTGGAGTGCAGTGGCAAGATCTCAGCTCACTGCAACCTCTGCCTCCCAGGTTCAAGTGATTCTCCTGCCTCAGCCTCCCTAGTAGTGGGGATTACAGGTGCCCTCCATCACGCCTGGCTATTTTTTTGTATTTTTAGTAGAGATGGGGTTTCACCATGTTGGTCAGGCTGGTCTCAAACTCCTGACCTCAGGTGATCTGCCTGCCTCGGCCTCCCAAAGTTCTGAGCCACCACGCCTGACCTAGACTTACTTCTTGGACCTAGACCCTTTGCCATTTTTATTTTTGATTGAAGGCAAAGCAAAATCGATAAATGTAGATGTGCATCATAATTTGGATGGATATCTCCTGCGGTAAACTCTGAATTCAAAAGTCAAAATCATCGTACCAAACAGATTGAAACCAATGAAAGGATACTCAATGTAAATGAAAACATAATCTGGCATTTAATATAAAAAAATTAGAATCACAAATACAAAATGAAAGAAATCTGACTTTGCGGCAATACATTTTAAAAGAAATCTGACTTTTTGGGGCCACAATTTAAAAATGGGTCACTTGTATGAGGTAATTAATTCACCCCCACCTCCCTATTCCCTGCCCCTCCCCACAAAAAAGCCAATATTGTCATCGTCTGTGTCCAAGGGATAGAAAGTAAGATTATAGATCAAAATTCTATGTCCATCTATCTTAACTATATTACCTGTTCCATTTTAATGTCTGTGTTTTAAGAGAAATATTGCTCACTATCATATGCTCAGAGAAGGTGCATTTAGAGATCTAGGAAGCAGAAGTAGCTTCTTGTTCTTTTTTTTTTTTTTTTTTTTTGAGACGGAGTCTCGCTCTGTCCCCCAGGCTGGAGTGCAGTGGCCGGCTCTCAGCTCACTGCAAGCTCCGCCTCCCGGGTTTCCGCCATTCTCCTGCCTCAGCCTCCTGAGTAGCTGGGACTACAGGCGCCGCCACCTCGCCCCACTAGTTTTTTGTATTTTTTAGTAGAGATGGGTTTCGCCGTGTTAGCCAGGATGGTCTCGATCTTCTGACCTCGTTATCCGCCCTCTCGGCCTCCCAAAGTGCTGGGATTACAGGCTTGAGCCACTGCGCCCGGCCCAGAAGTAGCTTGTTTACCCCCAACAAGAGACAACTAAAGGCATATAGGATCATTGCTTTCAAACGTTTGGAGAGTTGTCTGGTAGAAACAACAGATTTGTCTGCTGTTAGAGGCAGCATTTGCTTTAGAAAGCTAAGAGAAGTGAGATTTTGTTTCAACATGTGGTAGTGATTAGAATTGCAGTGTGGGGGTGGGGAGGCCAGAGAGGGTATTGCCATGCCAAATGGGAAGCGGGTCTGGGGTTTGATTTCTGAATTGTCCCCCATAAAGATACTCAGTATAGCTAAAGTAATCTGCTTCTTTCCACACCTGCCTCACTCCTGTCCCACAAAAGAAGGATTGTAAGGCTGAATGATTCCAAAAAGAGAAAACAGGTGATCTCTTGCCGGGTCAACATTCCACAGATGGTTACCAGATGCGTACAGGTGCCATGTCCCGTGTGAGCTGCTGGTTACCTGAGCACAGGGAACGTAGGCTCTTACAGGGGTGAGCTCGGGGTAGAATCCTATCCCCTAAAAGCAGCTATGTTACTAATGGGAGTAATGTCAAAGTCAACTCACTCTGAGCTCAGAAGACTTTATCAGTGGTTCTCTTAAGACTTCAACTGCAAAGCTTCCTTTCTTTCTGTTTTTAATTGATAAATAATATTGTTACATATTTATGGGGTAATGTGGTATTTTGATACATGCATATAATGTGTAATGATCAAATCAGAGTAATTAGTATTATATAATCCATCACTTCAAATATTTGTCATTTCTTTGTGTTGGGAACATTTTAATTTTTCTCCTTTAGTTATTTTGAAATATACAATATATTGTTGTTAACTATAATATCAAACAATAGAACTTATTCCTTCTAACTATATGTTTATACTCATTAACCAACCTTTCTTCATCTCCACTTCTAGGAACTGACAAATTGTATCAATCAATTGTATTTTGTATCCTGTCTAGAATACAAAATCAACATACCAAAATCAGTAGTGTTTCTATACACCAATAACGAAGTAGCTGAAGAAGAAACCAAGAAAACAATTTCATTTGCAATAGCTACAAAAATAAAACACAACCAGGCACAGTGGCTCATGCCTGTAATCCTAGCACTTTGAGAGGCCCAGGCAGGAGGATTGCTTGAGCTCAGGAGTTCAAGACAAGCCTGGGCAACATAGCAAGACCTCTTCTCTATTAAAAATTAAAATAATTAACCAGGCAAGGTGGTATATGCCTGTAGTCTCAACTACTCGGGAGGCTGAGGTGGGAGTATAGCTTGAGCCTGGAAGATCAAGGCTATGTGAGCCATGATCGCTGTTGGGGTATGAAGCAGCTTCCTAAATTTAGCAGTACGAAATTCTGGATACATATGCCTTTCCTGCCTTTGATCTATTCTCTCCTCAAAGAGCACTTATCCTCTTCACCATGACTTTTATTCTTAACAACCCATCTTAATTATTGTATCTTCTTGGAAATTATATTTGAAAAGGCGGAAGGGGTATTCCATTTAAAAGTTTTTTGTGTTTGTTGTGTGTGTAAAGGATGAGAAATATACACCCTGGAAAATCAATCTCTTTTTCTTCCCCCTTACTTCTGGGCATCTTGGGATTTAAAGATGCAAAGTGAGAGACTGTATTGGTCTTTCTAGCCTGCCCATCATGTTAATGTTCAGCGCAATACTTTTGTCTCTGTCCAAAAAGTCATATTGCTTTGGTATAGAGAGCTTAATCTTTTCAGTTTTATCCTAAAACTTCTTTTTCATTTAGATTCATTTTTGCAACTGGCTGGCAAACCCCACAGGCTCTGTCCTTGAGAAGCACATGGCCATCTGCTGCTTATCTGCTCCTGGGAAGGGGGTGTGGGCTGCCACCCTCTGTGCCTGGTGCAGTGGCCGAGAAAAAACCACCTGCTCTATGCAGGAAAAGCCCTGTCTCCATGGGAACAGACCCAAGCACTGACTATCTGATCTCCCTTAGCTTCAGGCACCTTGCTAAGCACACCTCAGGGCTACAGTGGTACAGAGGGGAGGAAGAACAAAGGAGAAGACAACCATTCCTCTCCACTGCTACTTTCACCCTATGTGAGTCCGGAGACTATGTGAGTCCGGAGAGGGTGCCCCATGTCGGAACCCAGCTCATTATTATTACTGCAAGTGTAGCTAAAAGCAGAAGCCATGTCCTCCAGCCAGCAGCTCAGGGCCATAAGTACCCAACTAACTAGTAACTGTTGAGTTATTCTTTAAAAAATTATTCCTTTTCTAAATATCCTTCATATCTGTTCGTATACCTCCAGAGTTTAAAATCTCTATGAAACCAGGAAACTTCAACACAGAGTTTACAGAAGAAACCTAGTAACTGCCTAGTTGGGAGTCCTCCTCAGAACAAAGGTCTTCTGAATTCTTGCATTTGCATGTGAACCTCATTATTGTATTCTCTCTGCAATGGCACCCTCTACTCTCAAATGAGGCCACAAGTTTCTGCATTCCTCTGATTTCTGAAATATAGTCACCACTGATTTGTAAGGGATGCTTTCATAATCTTAAAATAAAGTAAAGAAATATACAAACAATTGCTTTTTTAGTTCATATGTTTTTCTCACCCTAAATATTGAAAGTATGTTTATTGAATACCTCGCATAGACTAGTTTCTGGCTAAACAGTTGTTTCTAATAACACTTTGTAATCAACCAGTGGGTTCTTCTTGCCTGCTGCACAGGCAAAATCAATCCACTGAGACCACAGCATTGCAGCAGAGAAAGAGTTTAACTGACACAAGGCCAGCCCACACAGAACTGGAGTTACCACACAAATCAGTCTCCCTAAAGACTCAGAGACTAGGGTCTTTATGGAAGATTTGGTGGGCAGGGGGCTAGGGAATAAGTGTTGCTAATTAGTTGGAGATAAAATCATGGGGGTGTCTAAAACAATACTTCTGTGTTAAGTCCACTTCTGAATGGAAGTCATAGGTGCAGTGGAGTGGTGAGTCATGAGTCTGGGTAGGGTCAGTCTGAAAGATACCTCAAAAAACCAATCTTAGGTTCTAAAATAGTGATGTTATCTGTAGGAGTAATTGAGGAAGTTACAAATCTTGTGACCTCTGGCCACATGATTCCTGAGCAGTAAAGGATGATAGAAACTATGCCCACATCTTAGCAGAGTTCAGGCTTTTCCCATGATCTTATTCTTGTGGCCTTCCATTAATCTTACAAAGCTAGTTTCAGTCCCCAAGCAAGGAGGGGGTTCATCTTAGGGAGAGACCATTATCATCTTTACTTTCAAATTAAACTATAAACTAAATTCCTCCCAAATTTAGTAGCTTGGTCTATACCCAGGAATAACCAAGGACAGCTTGGAGGTCAGAAGCAAGATGGAGTCAACGATGTCATATTTCTCTTACTGTCATAATTTTGCAAAGGTGTTTTCAAATCCCATCTTGTGCTTCAGCACACCTCCATCCAGAGATGTGAGCTATGGAGATGAGAAAAGGCCAACAATTTCTCTAACTTCTTCCTGTTGACAGAAGGCATAGTTGGGGTATGGGTCACCCCCAGGGTAAGAGGAGTGAAACCATCTTGCAGTTGTCTGTATGTATTCACGGGTGGCTGGTTGGAGTCCCAAGTTCTGCATGACAAAAACATTAGTGTTCTTATCCAGAACTTTAGGACAGCACTCAAATGAACAGTGGGCTCTAAGCCAAATAATGAGCCCTAACATAAAGATTGAAAACCCTCGCTTCAGGAATTCCTATAGAACTGGCATGAAGCCTTGGGGATCCAGGTGAATGACCCCAAGAACCAACCAGGCGTGGGGTCATCAGCAGAGACTCAAAAACAGGACCAAGCTGGAATTTAATAACAGGTATACTATAGTTTTTCTTGAAACACAATTTTTCTCTCTCCAGTCACCCATTTTTATCAAGGACAAATCACAGTAGGACAAATCTTTTGCAAAATAAGTTCCAATCCCATTGCATGTGGCCTGATTATTTGCATAAAGTACAATAAAAATAATTGTTTGCTGTGTAGGATCTTTTCTTTTTTTAAAGAAATGGCTTTTTTGGAATTGTTTTAATAAAGAATCTCACATTAGGCCTTTTAAAAGCCTGTTGATCCTAGACAAGGATTTATTTGTGCCTCCAAATACCTGTATGAATTGGGTGAGTTCCTCTCTTCTTGAGGTCTCAAAATAGCTTGGGGTTTCTGGGTCTGTCAAAAAGTGACAGGCTACAGTTGTCACAGGTCAGGAACTCTGTACAGGATAAGGTATGAGGCCAATTTTTTCAAAGGGCTTTTGCTGGCTCTATAGGTCAACCTCACTTCCTCAAAGCAATCTGAAGACAAGTCATTCCAGTCAGAGCCTTGGTAAAATAACCAGTCTCTCCAATTGTGTCCTGCTACAAAAGAAAACTGATTCTTATTGAACTTCTATAAGTAACTATATTGCCATAAGTTAAGAATATTTACATATACTTTCCAAATTCTGGAGAAATTGTTAATGGCTGACATGATATCTCAGTTCTTGTCTTCTTGGTTTGAAAGAATTTAAGCAAGAGACACACAACAAAAGAAATGCAGCATAGAGTAATTTATTGCCAAAGAAAAGGAATATTCTGAAAGTTAGGTACAGAATAGACAGTACACCCTTAGAGAGAGAACTCAGGGTGAGCTGCTTGTAAGGATGAGACAACAAAGACCAGCTCTAGGGAGACTCCCTTTAAGGGAGTCTTACATGATTATCCATAAGGAGGTGGAAACAGGTGTAACTAGTAAGCATGTTCTGGGTGGTCCTCTGGGTGCAATGTGCAATAGTTGTACATGCTTGTTCATATGTTGCATGTCTCATTGGTATCTTAAATCTCCACCGAGGGTGTGATTTTTTCTATTATAGGGAGCAAAGGTCAGTTTGAGGACAGGTAAAATCAAAATGCTCACGCTCTCTAGAAGGGAAGTCTCTTCTGAAGATCGCTTTGCTTGAATGAGCTCAATTACAACACAAATGATGAGGCTTATTGTGTTAACTGTATGGTCACCACGGTTGCTGTGTCCCGAGGACATGGTCACTTCTTTGACTACCTATCCTGCCTCAAAATCAGGTAGAGAGAAAAAAATATGCTTCAAATTTTGCTCACGGGAGTATTTACTCAATTGTCAAAAACTGTAAATTACTCAAAAGAAGCTTGCTTGACTCTGAAAAAACAAAACAAAACAAAAGAATCAGCAACATTTGGGTTTTTTGTTTTTTGTTTGATTATTTTTTTTTAAGACAGGGTCCCACTCTGTCGCCCAGGCTGGAGAGCAGCGGTGTGATCTTGGCTGGCTCACTGCAACCTCTGCCTCCCAGGTTCAAGTGATTCTCAGGCCTCAGCCTCCCAAGTAGCTGGGACTACAGGTGCATGCCATCATGCCAGGCTAACTTTTTGTATCTTTAGTAGAGAGGGGGTTTCGTCTTGTTGGCCAGGCTAGACTCAAACTCCTGAGCTCAGGCAATTCACCTGCCTCTCCCTCCCAAAGTGCTAAGATTACAGACATGAGCCAAGAATCAGCAATGTTTTAAGCAAAAAGTTATAAAAAGATTATTTCAGTCTTCTATTAGTTCAGGTCATGCAATTAACTCCTGTTCTACTAGATATTGGGACAGTAATCCTTATGGATGCCTCATCTCTCTGTGAGCATCCTGGAAGTTTTTCCTCTATTCTAATGACACAATTTCCAAAGAGATCAGGAACCTGCATTCAAGTGTGTCCCTCCTCTTCCCGCAATCTTGTGACCTCTCATTAGTTTTACAAAGGTGTTTTCAGTCCCTGAACAAGGAGGGCATTAGTTTTAGGGAGGACCTATTATCATCCTTGCTTTTAAGTTAAACTATAAACTAAATTCCTCCCAAAGTTAGGTTGGATCAAGGACAACTTGAAAATCAGAAGCAAGATGGAATCAACTATGTCATCTTTCTCTTACTGCCATGATTTTGCAGAGGCAGTTTCAACTTTATCCCCACGACTGTTGTAATATATCATGAAAGGCCAACATGAGATAGTTTGAGCAGATTTTTTCATTTTCCTCTTTGGAATATCAGAGTTATTGCTGTGAGAAGCAAGAGCAAAAACTCAGCAATTTGGAGAACAAAAATGCCTCCTAGGGATGTCATCATTTAAATTTTTTTCTAATGAAGTCCCTTTTGATTGCTGGTAATGTTTTAACATACCACTGTTAAAAGAATCAATGAAGTTTCCTTATCCTTCTGGGCCTAAACGATATTGAGATTTTTCAAAAGTCAGAGCACACCATGGGGCCTTAAAAGTAAGTCATTAGACTTGCACCAGCTCACTTAATCAGGCCACCTACTCCTAAATTATAGTCGTCAATTGAGTAGAAAATGAAACTTGGCACCTTCAACACAAAAGGACAGGATCAATATACTCATTTGTGGATTAGGCACTGAAATCAATATTTGTTTGCCAGAGTTTTCAGTGCACTGAAAATCATACCTATTTGCCCTCTGGTTTCTTATTTCTCTTTCAAGTTGATCCAAGGTTTCATAAGAATTAGCATACCTAGTTTTCTTACAGGCCCTACTGTGTCATCACTAAAGAAAAACTAGACCATGTGCCCACAGCTCAATCGTGACATTGTAGGACAACTCAAACTCATGTCAATCTCTAATCTCAGCAAACGGAATGCACATTTGCTTTAGTTATGTATCATCTCCTTTACCCTTGCAGGAAATTTTTAATTAAATAATAAAAGGGTTATCTAGAAAATGTACACTACTGTCCAACACTCTAAAGAGACTGTTGAAAACTATCAACCAAAGAAAGTCTTTATCTCTTTAACCACCAGCCCCAAGCGTAGGACAATTTGGAAAGGAACACCCATGTATGTGCACACAAATACATGCACACACATACACATGTATGTTTTCAGGCAATATGGAGGGTTGATGGTAGGCTGAGCTATCCTACTATAAATAATCTCCCCTCTAATTGCCGGTTTCTGTGGTAGCATCCCCTAATATGCAACGGGATTTGTTTAAATCTGGAGAAGTGGAAGAGTTTAGTGATGGGTAAGTCTCAGGAGGAGAAGAGGAATGAAGACAGCAGAGGAGATAAGAACCATGGCATCTGCTCTCTCCCCTTGGACTGCATTTCAGCAACTATAATTAAGAAGATGAGCCACAGAGGTAAGCAACCTGTTTCATAAGAGATTTTTTGGAAACTCTCGGGGCTGAAACAGATGGAACTGTTCTCATATACATGATTTAAGACTCCAGGCATAAGCAGTGATGACTTGAAGTCTACATAACATAAAATAGGGGCGGGGCACATTGTCTCATGCCTGTAATCTCAGCATTTTGGGAGGCCAAGGCAGGCGGATCATGAGGTCAGGAGTTTGAGGCCAGCTTGACCAACATGGTGAAACGCTGTCTCTATCAAAAATACAAAAACTAGCTGGGCATGGTGGCATGCGCCTGTAGTCCCCGCTACTCAGGAGACTGAGACAGGAGAATCACTTGAAGCTTGGAGTCAGAGGTTGAAGTGAGCTGAGATCCGGTCACTGCACTTCAGCCTCGGCGACAGAGGAGACTCCGTCTCAAAAAACAAACAAACAAACAGAACAACAACAACAACAACAATAAAAACCCATAAAATAGGACATGGAGATGGAAAGAGGGCATTTCTGTACATACCTGCATAGAACCCAGAAGTGGTCCAGCACCCCAGTGACTGACAGCACCCCAGTGGCTGACCATTTGGCAAACATCATGAGATCACTTCCTTGGCTTCTCTTAATTGGAACACAGGGGCCGTGGTGAAGAGCAGACAGGGCACACTTAACTAAAATGATGGAACATTTAACATTTAAAATGATGGAACATTTAACCTATCACACTTAACTAAAACGATAGAAACAAATAACCAGGAGTCAGTTTGAAAATGGTCTTTAGTTACTGAACATATGGAAGTTTGCAGCTATTGCAATTTTTCCGTAAATGTATATGGCCTGATGAGCCTAGGCACTACTTAGAGGAGATATAGTTCCACACAAACATGCATACACACAGCCACACAAACCTATAGGGCTATATTCATGTTTTCATACCTATGTTTGTTGACAAGTTTATTCTGAGAGGTTATTTTATATACATTGTTGTACTAGGAATTTCAGAGAATATGTGCAGAGTTGTAAATTGACTTCTTGTTCAATATGGAAAATGGACCACGGATGTTTAGGTCCTTTCTTTGCCAAAGCCCTGCTAGAAGGAAATGAAAAAAATTTTCAAAATTACTATCCCAAAAGAGTAAAAATAATAAGAGAGGAGACAAAAGCATATGAAAGAGTCAAACTTACTTTTGGAATTTGAAAAAAGGTTGGATGATTGGAGACGGAGTGAGCTACGTGCCAGTCCTTTCATTAGGGAGGTCCCATGGAAGTAAGGCTGTGGGTTCCCCAGAAGGCTCCACAGGCTCATTAGCTAGAGGTACCATGTGGGGCACAAGAGGATGGAAACAGGGAACTTGGGCTGTACCCAGGGCTGTTGGCCCTCCCCAAACCTCTATTTGAAACTTTCCTTTTTCTTCCCTGCAAGGGAACAGAGGCTCATTTTCTAGAAAAGCTTAAGTGGAGAAATCTAGAACTCTGTGACACTGGGTGGAGAGGGATGTGGGATGAGACTGTGAGACTGCAGGTGGAACAGTGAGTATCCCTATATTGAACCCAGAAAATGTCAACTTGCTTCTGCTAACCCTACTCCATGACGACACACGGGCCAGAACATACTCTCCCAGGCAAGATGTTGAAAACTCCCCTCTGGAGAAACTGAATGGTCTCCTGTGGAGAAAAAGTCTCCACCTGCTGTCATTTAATGGTCCTCCAGTGAAAAGTTCAGCTCACTGACCCAACATCCCAGGTGATTCCCGGGAAGAAAGTCCGTTAGTCAACCAGTCCCATCAAACACATAGAGCTTCCAGTCAGCCTTTTAGTGCCTCACTCTTATACAGGAGTGGACAGTTAAGGACTACAGCATTTGAAGAAAGCCTCAAACAAAAAGGAGAAAAACCAACACAGCAGCCTTAAAAAAGTAACTTAGAGAAAGCAAAGACAGCACAGACAAAAGAAGAAAACAAAAACCACAAAACGAATGATAATGAATACCCAGAGAAACAAGAAAGATATTGCATCCATAAAATAAAAACAGGTTGCTTAGAAAAAAGGAAAAATGAGAGAAAAAAGAAAAAAGCCTGCAGAAATCAAAACTATGATTAAGAAAAAGTCCTACCAGCACAGCTGCAATTAGGGCTTCTCAACCATGCCTTCATAGAGGTAGCCAGTCACCAAAGCTGGTGGAACCTACAACTTAGTGTTAAGTGCTAACACTTTTTGTCTTTTGTTAATATCTGGGTTGGCACTTCCATTGTCTGCACCAAATACCATCTGGCTGCATGTGCTGGGAGAGAAACCCCATGGAGGAAAAGAACATGCAAAGGTCATCTTAATTATCTCAGGTTGGGATAATTTGTGTTCGTGTTTCTGATCCGAAACTGATTTTAGTGATACAGCTGTGTGTCTTCTTTCCCAATTCCCAAACATAGAAATTCCAGATACTTATGAAAGCTTCTAGACCAAGCTTGTTCAACTCATGGCCCACAGGCCACATGTGGCCCAACACAAAGACGTTCTTAAAACATTATGAGATTATTTTGCCACGTGTGTGTGTGTGTGTGTGTGTGCATCAGCTATCATTAATGTAAGTGTATTTTATGTGTGGCCCAAGACAATTCTTCTCTTTCCATGTGAATCAGGGAAGCCAAAAGATTGGGCACTCCGGCTACCATAGTTTGGAAGTGTGGTGCTTCTGTAATAATGCTACTTACGCTGAAATTAAAGCCATTAGTCTAAAAAACAGCTTTGATATAGTACCCTAATGTCACTTGTATTATTAAGCTATTATTGCAGCAATGTTGGATAACAAAACCCCCAAAACTCAGTGACTTAAAAAATTCTCATTTCTTCCCATAATCAAAGGTCAGCAGGTTGGGATAGGCTGGACTCCTGCCTTGGAGCTCTCAGTTCTGAGCACAAAGCTTCTAGTGCACTCAGGTTTTCTCCATCCATGTCTCATACCTCTAAAATCAGCAGATCCCTAGTGCATATAATCTGCTCCATGGGTTTCAGTCCTGGGCCCAGTCTAAGGGATCAGCTAAAGTGTTCACTTTGGGAATGTTTTTCACTGGAGCACATGAGTAAAAGTCTAACCAGAGGAACAAATGCCTGCTCACATTTTTTCAGTGACCATCTCACTGGCCAAGGCAAGCCACATGACAAAGACTAAAGTCAAGATGCAGGGAAGTGTATCTACCCTCTTAGAGGCCACGGTGATGGCAAGTGTGTGGATATAAGACATTGTCACCATGGAGTGAAGAACTGGGACCAGCAATTAGTTTATCACAGTCTGCCCTATAAGTCCCAATTATTAACGTAAACCCCCACATTCAAAATGCACTCACTTCCATCATGAGACCCACAGAAGTCTCATCCAATCACAGCATTTGACACCAAACCTGATCCTCATCAGGTCCAGATTTTATATACAAATATATATATGTAATATATATTTAAGATATACTATGTATAATATATAGGTATATCGTTTATATTTATATATAACATATAAAACATTCAAATTTATAGATATGTATTTATATATGAATATATAAATAAGTATATAGTATAGATATGTTTTACATATAAAGCCATTTATATTTATAAATACATATATTTATATACATATATTATAGTGTATAATATATGTATAATGCATTATATTGTATAAATATAATATATATGTATATAAATATATGTATAAAATAAATATAAAATATAAATATAAAATATTTAAAAATATAAAATAAATAAAAATATATGTATATAAATACATATATTTATATACAAAATATATATGTGTATATATAAGTATCTATATATGTATATATACTTATGTGTGTGTGTGTATATACATACATATACATATATATGCCCTTCTTGGCAATAAGCAGATTTCCATATAGGGTTTCTGACTATGGAAAGTTGGAGGGCATTTTGTAAAAATAAACAAATGACAAAATTTTCACTAACCGGATGCTTTTGTAAAATAAATAAATAAATTTTAAAAAGAAAGAAAATTGGAGGGCAAAGTTCTTTATTTTTTAGACATGGTCTTGCCCTGTTGCCCAAGCTACAGTGCAGTGACACAATCATAGCTCACTTTTACCTGGAACTCCTGAGCTCAAATGATACTCCCATCTCAGCCTCCCAAGTGGGACTACAGGTGTGTGCCACCATGCTTGGCTAATTTAAAAAAAAAAAAAATTATAGAGATAGGGTCTCTATGTTGCTCAGGCTGGTCTCCAACTCCTGGCCTCAAGCAGTTCTCCTGCCTCAGCTTCCCAAAGCACTAGGATTAGAGGTATGAGCCACTGCCCCTGCCCAAGAGGTCTTTTTACGTCTCTAACAGTCTTCATGTCTTTTCATCAGGCTGGCAGGGGTTTTGCCAATAGAGTTCTCTCACAAATGTGGATTTTCTATGAAAGTGATTTTAGTCAACTCCATTTGGGAAAGGGGACAGCCACAATGCCTTTCAAGCTATGCTGTCTCTAGCCTTAATTATGGGTACTTTTGAGACATCAGACTTCTGTGGGAACAAGTCTTATAACCTTTCTAAAAGCCTCTTTGCCCACTTGAAGAGACCTACTAGATGCCATCTTAAGCCTTTCAGATGTCTTAACAAAGGATGTTACCCTTGATGCACTGTTCACTCCAAGGCTGTGTCATATTAGCAGCACCTTGGGTTTGGTCTGCACCCTGGGGCTGTGTTATAATGGCCACATCTTTCATTTTTTAAGAAACAATTTCATTGTGTAACTCTGCCTTGCAATTTCTGAACTCCCTAATGTCCTTCTCAGTTCTGTTCGCAAACTAGTTATTTTCTGAGTTTCTCTCTTACCTGCAGTACCTTACAAATCGCATCTAGCAGCAACCAGTTTCTGCTTTCAACATTCTTCCTTCCTATTTTCTCACCCAAAACTAGAAGTTTTTAAGGTATGTTTTCTTTTTCCAGAGTCCCAAAGGCAAGCAGTTTTACCAAGAGCTTTTCCACTACATGGTGTGTGGGTTACCATTGTTTAACCTTCCATGGCAGTTGGCTTGATTTCTGCCTCTTATTGTCAAAACTAATTCCAGAAATTTTGGTTCTTGTTATGGCATTACCCCATTTTCAGTATTAGTCAGCGAGTTCCACAATAATAATGCATAAAAACGCTCAACACTCGTTGGCAGAAAAAGCCAACATGTATTTGTATAGTTTCAGGTCTGTGGGTTGACTGCAATCTAGCTGAGCTTGGCTGGACTCCAGGCTCGTAAAGGTTTAGTGTGGCACCACGTGCTTCTCATGCCTTTTAATTTAGGAACCACCCAGGACACGTGGTTGGCTCCATGTGCCTCCCTCTCAGACACGAAATGAGGGCAGGGAAGAACGTGGAGCATGTTCTGCTCGTGGCTGGCCACCACACTGAGTGGATATAAGCCCAAAGGCACAAACATATCTGAATGTCTCTGTCTGAACCATGTTCACCAACATCTTACTGGCCAAAGGAAGTCAAATGGCGAGATTCAAAGTTAAGGGGTAGGGAAGTACACTCTCCCTACCTTGAAACCACAGTGAGGTTGTAAACCTACAGTTGTACTGTAGGTGTGGAAAGGTGGGGTTCAAATTCCATACACCTCAGTGCTCTGTTTTGGTAAGATTACAAACTTAAATGTCCAAATCATTAAATCAAAATTCAGTTGCCAGGGTTCCTGAGAAATTCTTCTTGTTTTGTTGAAAGTGTGATCACACTAGACCAACTTATCTATTTCCTGCCTCTCCCTCTCATCAGAGACTAGATCATGTCTCTCTGTCCCTTCCCAGCTGCCTGGAATTTTTGCCACAGGCAGACAGACTTAAAGAATCAAAATTGATGCTGACCTGTATGTCTAATATTTGATCCAACAGGTTTCTGAGCTCTTTTTGAAATTCACCAGACCCACCCTACCCTCTGCCTTCTGGGTGGCCAGACTTCATTTCTGCCCATTTCTCTTTGACAGCCCTACCTAGATCTCATTTGTCGCATTCAGTAGGTCCAAAGTTGTTGACTCACAGCTTAGTGAAGTTTGTTATTTACCTAGGGAAGGTCTTGTTTCTGTTTTTAATACTTGATGCCAATGTTCAGAAACTTATTAAATTTCCTAGGTTTTTCTAGCTAAATAGATTTTGGATTATCCTAAAGAGAAGAGGTTTGAAGTCTTTTCCCCTGGAAAAATAGCTATTTTTGGCCCTATGGCACTCAGGAACAATCATGTAAACATAGCGTGTGTTACCGAAGTAAACAGCGGTACTATCATTACAGGAATGGCGACAGCCTTCAGTGGCAAATGTGGACCCCTGGTGGAAATGAAATGGTGGCATGAGGGAGAAGAGGAGCAGGGTATTCCTTGCATGGAAATAAAATGTTGTTTTGTGTCTGGAGGGCAAGTGCAGCAGGTGTAAAGTTAATGAAGCACAGGGCTCCTGCAGTTTGGGTTTTTGATTAGTAGGAAGAGAACAAACAAATTAGTCAAATAGGTTTTCACTACCAAGTTCAGCACAGCAATGGATCTAGGTATTGTGAGGCCTGAAGCTAGTATCATTTGGGACATCTCTTTAAGAAAAAAATTACAAAATTGAGTTCAAAAGTGGTTTTTTAAAGAATGTATAAAGAATTCATAACAAATTACTGGAATTTAGAAATTCCAGGCCTTTTTGTCTTCAGATCTCTTTAGATTTGTCAGAAATCTACAGAGAGATGCCTCCTCATTTCACCCTGGCTTTTCCTTTCCACCCAGAACATTCTATGGCTCCCATCGGCTCCCTGCTGATGAACCCCTGGGCAGATGAGAGTCTCTGAAGCTTAAGGTTTGCTAGCTTCACAGTAAACTTGCTTTTAGTCCAAGCAAACACATGATCAAGACAGGCCTAGCCAGCATCCATGCCTTAACATCACGACTGGCTTCATCAGCATGTGGCCTGTAAGGTTGTCCAGTGCTCATGTTCAGAGGAGCCCTGATATGGCGTGGCTGTGTCCCCACCCAAATATCATCTTGAATTGTAGTTCCCATAATCCCCATGTGTCGTGGGAAGGACCAGCTGGAGATAATTCCATCATGGGGATGGTTCCCCCAACCGTTGTCGTGATAGTAAGTTATCACAAGAGCTGAAGGCTTTCTTTTTTGCTTTTTTTTTGAGACGGAATCTCGCTCTGTCGCCCAGGCTGGAGTACAGTGGCCAGATCTCTGCTCACTGCAAGCTCCGTCCCCCGGGTTTACACCATTCTCCTGCCTTAGCCTCCCGAGTAGCTGGGACTACAGGCTCCCGCCACCTCGCCAGGCTAGTTTTTTGTATTTTTAAGTAGAGATGGGGTTTCACTGTGTTAGCCAGGATGGTCTCGAACTCCCGACCTCATGATCCGCCCGTCTTGGCCTTCCAAAGTGCTGAGATTACAGGGCTTGAGCCACTGCGCCGGGCCTGAGCTGAAGGTTTTCTAAGAGGCTTCCCCCTTCACTTGGCTCTCATGCCTCTCTTTCCTGCCATCTTCAAGAAGGACATATTTGCTTCCCCTTCTGCCATGATTGTAAATTTCCTGAGGTCTCCCCAGCCATGCTGAACCATGAGCCAATTAAACCTCTTTCCTTTATAAATTACCTAGTCTTGGGTATGTCTTTATTAGCAGGATAAGAATGGACTAATACAAGCCCCCGGCTTGGCTTACTGCTCTACTGTTAGTCCTCATCTAGAAACTCCTAATAATTTTGTCTTTCAACTGGTGTCTGGAAGTGAAGTGGATGGGTTAATGCAGCATGTGTATGAGCAGGAGATATTCATGTCCACTCCCATTTCTTGCCACCCCATTCACATATAGCATTCCCAAGGTCCCATGAGTACAGAATTCTAGTGGAGCCGGAATTTGTGGGAATCAGACAGACTCAAAGCAGTAAATATGTTACGTCCATGCCTGAGTAAGTAAAGACTATGACAGCCACGAGAAGCCATGCTTTCTGTTCAAATCAGAGCTTGCTTTGAATATAGAAAGAAGACAATGGAGTTCTAAGAAACCCAAATGACCAAGAAATCCTTTTATAATCTTTCTTACTTGTGCAATAACTTTCCTATATTAGCCAACCACTTATGCTGAAAATGACATAGAAGGAAAAAGAAAGATAGGGCATCTATAGTCTCTTTTTCTTTCTGTCCTTCCTTGTTCATCAGTAAGCCAAAAGTGAAGAGCGCTGATAGCAATTGTACTTATTCAGAAGTGACACAGAAACAGTTGAGTAAGTTTTGTGCAGTTTTCACTGTTCTGCTAAGAACAAAATACTGTTTGCGAAGGGCAAACACCCTATGAAGATTGGCTGAAAATTCAGCAGAAAAAAAGGCAGATTAATAGGAGGAAAGGTAATTAACATGCAGAAGAGCCCTACAAAATGATAGAACTCAAGGAAATGGGCAGATAGTTGATGCTTTCATGCCATCTTGAGGTTACAGGAAAAAATAGGGGCTTGGAGCTTAGTAAATCAGGTTATGGTGGTGAAACAGGTTGTGAGAGGGAGAGAGGATGAGATGTGGCTGGCAAAGTTGCTCTTGTTATGTGGATAACAGGTAGATCTCACAGGTAGCAGCTCTCAGAGAGAAGAGATGCCAAATGTTTCTTTCAGACCTTTTAAAGTGTCAGACTCCCAGATAATCTTTGCTAGCCTGGTGGCATCAATGCAGAGTCTCTAAAGAGGCTAATCTCCCCCACAGAAAACAGTTTTCCAGGGTTACTTCTGTAACCACCTGATGGGTTCATTTTGCCCACTGCCCAGATAGAACTGATTTATCAAGACAGAGGAATTGCTATAGATAGAGTTTAGTTCATGCAGAACAGGCTGAATTGGGAGACTGGAGTTTTGTTACTCGAGTCGGTCTCTGAAAATTTGAAGGCTAGAGTTTTTCAAGCATAGTTTGTGGGGAGGTGGTGCCTAGGGAATAGGTGCTGCTCATTGGATGGGGCGTAATCACAGGGGTGTGGGAAATGGTCCTTGGGTGCACCAAGTCCACTTCTAGGTGGGGCCACAGGACAGGTTAATGGGTCTGGGTGGACTCATCAGTAGTCAGAAATGCTAAAACCTGAAAAGACATCTCAAAAGGCCAATCTTAGGTTCTATACTAGTGATGTTATCTGCAGAAGTAATTGGGGAAGTTGCAAATCTTGTGGCTAATTTGTTAGTCCAAAAAGATAGTCTAGTCCCCAGGAAAGAAGGAGATTTGTTGCAGGCAAGGGCTGTCCTCTTTGTTTCAAAGTTAAACTGTAAGTTCCTCCAAAATGTAGTTCTGCCTATGCCTGGGAATGAACAAGGGCAGCTAGGAGGTTAGAATAAGATGGAGTTGGTTAGGTCAGATCTCTTTCATTGTCCTAATTTTTTCACTGCCATAATTTTTTCACGTTCACAGTTTTTGCAAAGGTGATTTTATTTCTTTTTTGCAGTCTCTCTGAACAGTCACCTCAAAATATGTATTTTTGGGGGTGAAGTATTTTTATTTCCCTCAATGCATATGCATATATGAGCTAAGAAATAAGAATTGTGTAATCTTGGTGATTTGGCATATCAGTTAAATGCTGTTACATTTGCATTTAAAACTAGCATTCAATAACATAAATATGAATGGTAAAATTAATGCTAATAACATAATTTTTATTACTTAGAACATCATTAAATGACAAATTTTAAAATACCAGAACAACTTGGAGAGAGAAACTGTGGAAGAAAGAAAAGAAATGTGCATTTTAGTACCTTTACTGGTACTTTCTTTCTTTCATTTTTTTTCTTTGCCCTGGACCCTACAAATTCTATAACCAGCCCTGCTTAATATGGATGGGTACTGTGCAGACAAGGACTTGTGGAGGTATACACTTTGCATTTTTACTTCCCAAATTCTTTGTCTACATCAGTCAACAGGAAAACAGAAAGATTATGATCAGACCAATAAATTTAAAGAATTTATCTTTTACTTTAGAGAAAAGATATGTAAACCAAAAATAACATTCTAAGCCCTCCAACCAACTGCATGGATCCCCTCTTAGCTAAGGGGATCCCAGAGAAACATGGAAAACTGAATTTCTGGTCATGATAGGAAGGAGAGGTTAGACATGCCTTGTTATACTCTCTCCTTCTTGGAGTTTAGGCACATCTGACCAACATTAAAACAGAGATCATAAGACTGGCAAAACAGACTCTTTATGGCAACAAGATACAGATATCCAACCTGACTCTGCTGTAGCATCACTTGACAGACAGCAGACCCTGAAAAAAAATCAAAGTAGTTTACCCTAACAGATATTTCTTTGACATATTTTTAAATGGCCCTGCAAAGTCGTCTTTTGCAGGGAACATTTTGCATCTGTAGGGAATCTCCATTAATGCAGCCAGGACATTCCTGACCTAGGAGACATTAACTGAAAGTCTGATACCTTTCAGGGTCTGAAAAGAGACAGTTACCATCTATTCTCTCTGAAGCTTGCCACCTATGAGGTTTCATCTACATAACAAGAACCTTGGCCTCCACAACCTCCCTTATCTTAATTCAAGCATTTATTTTTACCGACTTCAAGTCTTTAGATGAAGCCTCTTTCAACCAATTGCCAATCAGAAAATCTTAGAATTCACCTATGACCTGGAAGTATCCCCCACTTCAAGATGTCCTTCCTTTTCAGGCCAAACCAATGTATACCTTCCACGTATTGATTTATTATTTTTACCTACAATTTCTGTCTCCCTAAAATGTATGAAACCAACCTGTAATCCAGCTGCCTTGGGCACACTTTCTCAGGACCTCTTGGGGCTGTTCCCCAGACTATGGTCACTCATATTGGCTCAGAATAAACCTTCTTTAAATATTTTACAGAATTGGGGGGGGGGGGGATTCTGTAAAATATTTAAAGAAGGTTTATTCTGAGCCAATATGAGTGACCAGAATTTGTGTATTGTTTTGGTCAAAAAATAATAGGAAAAATGTGAATAAATATTAGCATAAAGTGTAGGGCCAATATTTACTGGCCGACCAGCTGATTCTCTACTTCAATTTTCTAATTCTTACTTTCTATGGAATATCAGAGCATAAGTTCCTCATGTTGAATTTAAGTAGATATTATGTATTTCATTAAGATCATGCTTACTTAATAAATTATGATGCATCTGTATGATGCACAATTATCCAGAAATTAAAATGACATTTCCAAAAATAGTTAATAACAAGGAGGGGCAAATGGGATAGAAATTTCTAAGTATAGTGTCATCTTATCTTATTAGAAAAACTGCATGTGCATAAAAAACACAGAAATAAAAATATCAAGTTTCTTTTTTTGAGAACTGAGATTTCGGATGATTTCTGTTTTTTACATTGTAACTTTCCATATTTTAAATGATCTTCAATGATCATGAATTGCTTTTGTAACCAGAATATATTTCACCAACATCTTATGCATCTTCACCTTTTTAGTGTTTAGCATTCTGCTTAAAAAAATAGAGGGTAGTCAGTAATTACTTGATGAACTTGAATCACCTCTAATTTACAAGTGAAGCAGTTGAAGCTCCTCACATATATGTGGAATCCTAACTAGGGAAAAAGAGTTAGTTTGGTATGACTAAGGGAAAGCAGAAAGAAAGTCAGATAAGCTATAAGCCTCCTTTTCTTCATGGTTCAGAATGCATAGCCCACCTGTGCAAATAACTCACTATCTTCCTGCATCCAGATATCACCATTGCAAGTTAACTCACTGCAGCTTTGGTGTTTGTTGGTGTTCAATTAGGCTGGTGGGAAAAGAAATAGACACAAAACTATCTTGGAAGGCCTGAGAGTTTGCGTAGCTTCAGATTGCTGGGCTGAAGGCAGCCAGGGTCTCTTTACAAGAGCCAGAAAGATTAGGGTGCAAGTACAAAGGAATGTGGGAAGTTTATCTTACTAACCTGTTTACTTATATGGGCTTAAGACTAACCTTTGTCCTATTGCAGGTACTTTACTGCCTCCTACTCCGGAGTTGGCAGAAGTTTATTACCTGAAAATGGCAGTTGCTTTAGGCCTGGGAACCTGACCTTTAATCTTTACCCTCTTGTGGTGTTTACTCACAACTTTGGTTAATTAGTCTTAGTGAGTAAATGAGAGTCTCACTATCTGATGGGGCAAGTCGCAACTGTTTACAGAACTCAGCTTGGAGCCTATAAGCTGCTGGCACCCTCAACTGGACAGGCAAAGCAGAATACCTGTGTGTCAGTGTACTTTATTCATCCATCGCCAACAGGGGTCTGCAGGAACAGACCCCCTGCAGCTAGTGCCCCCGCGAAAGAAGTGCTGCCTCAGGTGTTACTAGTACTGTACATAGCACTCTGCACCCTAAGAGCCATCCTATAAAATTCCCTGCAAGCCTTTGTGTCCTTGCGGGCAGCTCCTCTTCTGCTGGTCTGCCCGTTGCCTCCTCGCAATATATTTTCATGCTTTCTCTAATAAATCTGCCTTTCTTTACTTACAACTGTCTTGGTAAATTCTTTTACTCTGCGCCAGCAGTCCAATAGTCATCACTCACCCATGATAATATACTTTTATATACCTGTAATGTCTGAACAGTGAATCTTCATGTAAATATTGAAATTCTATCTCCTCCATTGTAGTTTTTTGGTGGAAAATCTCGCCCGGATTTACTTCACAAACTTTCCACTCCATACCCTTACAAACCTAATGTCACTGACCCTGTCCTTCCTTTCTTTGCTCTCTTGTCAGAGGAGGCTGCCCCTTCTTGTCAGTCTCTCCAGGCCCACAGGGTTCATGCACGACCCTATTTTGCCAGTTAACCCCCTCTTTCCCATATCCACTTGGTCAGGCCTCTGAGCCCAAGCTAAGCCATCATATCCCCTGTGACCTGCACGTATACATCCAGACGGCCTGAAGCAAGTGAAGAATCACAAAAGAAGTGAAAATGGCCGGTTCCTGCCTTCACTGATGACATTCCACCATTGTGATTTGTTCCTGCCCCATCTTAACTGAGGGATTAACCTCGCGAAATTCCTTCTCCTGGCTCAGAACCTCCCCAGCTGAGCACCTTGTGACCCCCACCCCTACCTGTAAGAGAAGAAACCCCGTTGACTGTAATTTTCCACTACCTACCCAAATCCTATAAAATGGCCCCACCTCTGTCTCGCTTCGCTGACTCTCTTTTCGGACTCAGCCCACCTGCACCCAGGTGATTAAAAAGCTTTATTGCTCACACAAATCCTGTTTGGTGGTGTCTTCATATGGACTAACATGACACACTTTTCCACTGGCTCCTTCTCCTCAGGGCATTCAACTTTCAGAATCTTTGCAAAACAGGGCCTCTTCTCCAACCACTCCCTCCCGAGTGAAAGTTTGAGAAATGTAGTCTATATTTGCTATCTGTACTTCCTTACTTCAATTTTCTCTCTTCAACTCCCTCCAATGTGACTTATGTTATATTAACAGGAAAACCAAACTGTAAAATATTTTAAAGAGATTTATTCTCAGCAATATGACAGACCACAGCCCAGAGAACGGTCTCAACAGGTTCTGAGGAAGTGTGTCTGAGGTGGTGAGTTTACAGGAAAGCAGTCTGGATCCAGACCCCAAGAGAGGGTTCTTGGATGTCATGCAAGAAAGAATTCAGGGCGAGTCTCATAAAGTGAAAGCAAGTTTATTAGAAAAGTAAAGGAATAAAAGAATGGCTGCTGTCATGCACGTCCATGTGAAGAGACCACCAAACAGGCTTTGTGTGAGCAATAAAGTTTTTTAATCAACTGGGTGCAGCTGGGCTGAGTCCGAAAAGGGAGTCAGCAAAGGGAGATGGGGTGGGGCAGTTGTATAGGATTTGGGTAGGTAGTGGAAAATTACAGTCAAAGGGGGTTGTCCTCTGGCGGGCAGGGGCAGGGGTCACAAGGTGCTGGGTGGGAGAGTTTCTGAGACTCGTTGTCCAGGAAGAGGAATTTCACAAGGTAATGTCATTGGTTAAGGCAAGAAGTGGCCGTTTTCACTTATTTTATGGTTCTTCAGTTGCCTTGGGCTATCTGGATGTATAAGAGCAGGCTTGGGCTCAGAGGCCTGACAGCTACTCCATAGACAGAGCAGCCCCAAGGGCTACTGGTTGCCCATTTTCATGGTTATTTCTTGATGATATGCTAAACAAGGGGTGGATTATTCATGCCTCCCCTTTTTAGACCATGTCGGGTAACTTCCTGACATTATCATGGCATTTGTAAACTGTCACGACGCTGGTGGGAGTGTAGCAGTGAGAACAACCTCTTCACTATCTTGGTTTTGGTGGGTTTTAGCCACTTACTTACTGCAACCGGTTTTATCAGCAAGGTCTTTATGACCTGTATTTTATGCCGACCTCCTATCTCATCCTGTTGTTACCGGGGGCTCTTTGCTCCCAGAGCTCCCAAGATGGTGGCAGGCCGTTTCTAAAATGGCGGTGGGCCACTTCCAACATGGTGGTAAGCCTTGTATTCTCTGACCTGGGGTTCTTGGCCTCACAGATTCCAAGGAATGGAATCTTGGGCCATGAGGTGAGTGTTACAGCTCTATGAGAAGCCATGGGTCACGGAAGAAAACTGTGGAACCCAATGACTAGTGTTCAGCTCGATTAGGACGAACCCAGGCACTTAGGCATGTGGGAACAATGGCAAGCCTTTAGCCTGATCGGGAGTGGCAATGGGCGCCTCACTAGATCAGGAGCACAGGGGACACCCTGCTGGATCCAGAGGGATGGAAGTCAATGGCGGGTCTGCGACAGCGGCAAACAGCAGTGGTGGATGGCGAGTGAAAGCTCAGCTCGAGCCATAACAAAACACTGACCAGAAGAGTGCAGTTGCAAGATTTAATAGAGTGAAACAGAGTGAAGACAGAGCTCCATATAAGGGGAGGGGACCCAAAGGGGGTTGCCGTAGCCGGCTCGAATGCCTGGGTTTATATCCTCATCCTTGTCCCTCCCTCTGTGCTCTCAGGCAATAGATGATTGGCTATTTCTTTACCTCCTGTTTTGCCTAATTAGCATTTTAGTGAGCTCTCTGATTGGTCGAGTGTGGGCTAAGTTGCAAGTCCCGTGTTTAAAGGTGGATGTGGTCACTTTCCCAGCGAGGCTTAGGCATTCTTAGTCAGCCTAGGAAATTCCAGCTAGTCCTGTCTCTCACTGTGACTTAGAATGCCTTCACTGACTGGGAATGCAGCCCAGTAGGTCTCAGCCTCATTTTACCCAACCCTTATTCAAGATAGAGTTTCTCTGGTTCAAATGCCTCTCACAGTCAGGATACAGTTTGGTTTTACCCATTTTAGGGAGACACAGATTGTGGGTAAAACCACAAATCAATACATGGAAGGTGTACAGAGGTTTAGCCTAAAGAGGTGGAATGTCTTGAAGTGGGGGCTTATAGGCCACGGGTGGATTCAGAGATTTCTCTGATTGGCAATTGGTTGAAAGTTAGGCTTCATCTAAAGACTTGAAGTCAGTAGAAAGAAATGCTTGAATTAAGAGGGATCAGGGAGGCCAACATTTTTTTATGTAGATGAAACCTCATAGGTGGCAAGCTTCAGCGAGGATAGATGGTAACTGTCTCTTTTCAGACCCTGAAAGGCATCAGACTTTCAGTTAATCTCTCCTAGGTCATGGAAAGGTCTGGCTGCATTAATGGAGATTCCCTACAGATGCAAAATGTTCCCCGTAAAACACGACTTTGCAGGGCCATTTAAAAATATGTCAAAGAAATATCTGTTAGTGTAAACTACTTTGATTTTTTTTCAGGGTCTACTGTCTGTCAAGTGATGCTACAGCGAGTCAGGTTGGATATGATGGATCTTATTGCCACAAAGAGTCATTTTGCCTGTCCTATGATCACTGTTTTTGTTTGTTTGTATTCTGTTTTGTTTCTTTATTTTTTGAGATGGAGTCTCACTCTGTTGCCCAGGCTGGAGTGCAGTGGCACTATCTTGGCTCACTGCAAGCTCCACCTCCTGGGTTCACACTATCCTCCTGCCTCCACACCATCCTCCTGCCTCAGCCTCCCGAGTAGCTGGGACTACAGGCACCCGCCACCACACCTGGCAAATTTTTTGTATTTTTAGTAGAAATGGGGTTTCACTGTGTTGGCCAAGATGGTGTTGATTTCCTGACCTCATGATCCGCCTGCCTCAGCCTCCCAAAGTGCTGGGATTACAGGCGTGAGCCACCATGCCTGGCCAATCACTGTTTTAATGTTAATGCTGGTCCATTGTGTCTAAACTCCAAAAAGGAGGGGTATAACAAGGCATGCCTAACCTCACTTCCTGTCATGGCCCGTGGGAATTCAGTTCTTCTGAATTGTCCCAGGTTTCTCTGGGATACCCTTGGCCCAGAGGGAGTTTGTTTATTTGATTAGGGGAACTTAGGACTTTATTTATGGTTTACATTCTTTATATTCCATGGAAATAATTCCTGCTAAAGTCTCCAGTGAGCACACAGCTGCCAGAACTGAGGATCACTTTGAGTCCCCTCACCTGGCCCTCCCTGCCAGCAGCACTTGCTGGTTTCCTCTTCTTTCTGGAAGCTTCTACTACAGCACTCGTCCTCCCATCATCCTCATCTGCTTCTGCTCTGTCTCCTTCACGTGCTGCCTTTTCTCTATCCACGTTAAGTGATGAATTTTAAATTATATAATTAATACATTTCTGTAAGTGTACAAGTTAAACATTGCAGGTAAGGGTAAAGTTCTCCTTAACAAGCCATTTCCATTGCCCAGGTCCCTCCGCAGAGACAACCACTGGTATCAGCTGAAAAAGTAATTTTCATTTGACGAATGTGAGTCCTTTTAAATAATGAGGCCCAGCAATGATACAGAATCAAACTGTGTCCTCAACAAAAGGTTGGATAAGGAAAATGTGGTATATATACACAATGGAATACTATTCAGCAATAAAGTCGTGTGACTTTATTTATTTATTTATTTATTTTTGCAACAACATGGATGGAAATGGAAGCCATTTATTTATTTATTTATTATTTTATTTACTTATTTTTTTGAGATGGATTCTCGCTCTGTTGCCCAGGTTGGAGTGCAGTGGTGCGATCTCTGCTCACTGCAACCTCCACCTCCCAGGTTCAAGTGATTCTCTACCTCAGCCTCCCCAGTGGCTGAGATTACAGGCACCTGCCATCATGCCCGGCTAATTTTGTATTTTTTGTAGAGATGGGGTTTCACCATGTTGGCCAGCCTCGTCTCGAACTCCTGACCTCAGGTGATCTGCCCACCTCAGACTCCCAAAGTGCTGAGATTACAGGCGTGAGCCACTGGGCCTGGCCAAGGCCATTTATTTTTAAGTGAAACGACTTACAAACAGAAAGCCAAATAACACATGTTCTCACTTATATGTGGTAGCTATTAATAAATAATGTGCACACATGGATGTAGAGTGTGAACTAATAGGCCCTGCAGTCTCAGAAGAGTGGGAGAGTGGGTGAGGGGTGAGAAATTACTCAATTAGTATCATGGACATGATTCAGGTGATGGCTACACTAAAAGTCTAGACTTCACCACTGTACAATATATTCATGTAGCAAAACTGCGCTTGTACTCCTTAAATTTATACAATTAAAACAAAATATCAGGCCCAGAGAGACATTAAAATGAGACAGCAAGTATGTCCCACTCTGCCCTTGGAGCTATGTATTCTTCTGTTGAAACTGCTTGCTGTTGCCACAAATTACTATAAATTAACCTAATAATGCTGCACTGGACAGTATAACCCACAACATAACTCAGCAGTGTATCACTAATCAATGTTATTTCTGAAAACCAATGAAAATTCCTGACAAACAACTTTGTATTAGCCCACTCCGTGGTTCCCTTTTTTGCCCTTTAAAAACCTGCTTGTAACAAAGGCAGAAAGGAGCTCATATCCAAGGTTAATTGGGTCTAAGCCTTCCAGGCAACTGTCCTCTCTTAGGCTCAAGTAAACTCTCTAAATAACATGACATGCCTCAGCCTCTTCCTTTTAAGTCGGTAGTCGGTAATGCTTTTCTTTGTTTCCTTCCAGACATTTCTTCTGCCTTCACATACAGAGATGTAAGGGAGGAGACCACCCCTCATACTGTCTTATGCCCAATTTCTGCCTCCAAAGAAAGAAAAAGTAAAAACTAAAAGGCAGAAATGAAATCCACAAGCAGACAGCCTGGCGCCACTGGGATACCCTTGGCCCAGAGGGAGTTTGTTTATTTGATTGGGGGGACTTAGGAATTTATTTATGGTTTACATTCTTTATATTCCATGGAAATAATTCGGGCTAAAGTCTCCAGTGAGCACACAGCTGCCAGAACTGAGGATCACTTCGAGTCCCTGGGCCTTGTAGTTAAAGATCGACCCCTGACCTAATCAGTTATGTTATCTATAGATTACAGACATTGCATAGAAATGCACTGTGAAAATCCCTGTCCTGTTTTGTTCTGATCTAATTACCGGTGCATGCAGCCCCCAGTCACATACCCCCTGCTTGCCCAATGGATCATGACCCTCTTATGCACACTCCCTTAGAGTTGTGAGCCCTTAAAAGGGACAGGAATTGCTCACTCGGGGAGCTCAGCTCTTGAGACAGAAGTCTTGCCGATGCCCCCAGCCGAATAAACCGCTTCCTTCTTTAATTCGGTGTCTGAGGAGTTTTGTCTGCGGCTGGTCCTGCTACAGATGAAATGCATATTTCTATAGGAATATATAGTGCTTTGGGTCCTGCTTTTTCTAAGTGGAATTATACTGTACATTTTTTTCTAGGTAATAATTTTTTCTTTAAAGATTGTTTAATGCCAGTTAATACAAACCAAGCTCTTTTTCTTCCTGTTCTTACCTGCTACATGGTATCTATGTTTCACGGTCAGTTTAAAAATTCTCATATGATGACCATGTAAGATACTTCTAATATTTCATGATCATAAATAAAGCTGCATTGAGCTCTCTGTATGTGTATACTTTTTGTGCACATTTGTGTTTCTCTAGGGTGGGTATTTACATTTTAATAGATATTCCAAAATGGTTTTCAGATAGACATACAAATTTACACTACAATTTGTGAGTATGCCTATTTATAACACCTACTTGCCAGTGTGAAATAGCATAAAATTTGTTAATATTTGCCATTCTGATGGTTGTAAAATAGCATCCCGTTGTTTTCATTTGCATTTCTCTGTGTGCCAATTGTTGAGTTCATTTTCATTTGCTTTTAAGCCATTTGTGATCTCGCTTCTGTGAATTATCTGTTCTGTCCTTTGCTTATTTATCTTTTTTACTCTTTGCATTTCCCTCATTATTTTTAGGCATTTTTAAGACAGCCTTCATCTAGACATGTGTTCTTTATTATGGATATTACAAATGTTTCTCCCTGTCCATGTGATTTAACTATTACATATTTTGCCATTCAGATTTTTTTATTGTACTCCAAATAATATGGCTTTCCTTTCTGACTTTTGCATTTGTACCTTGTCTAATAAAGAACTTTCCCCAACTAAGGTTATCAGTATATATCTTCTGATTTTTTTCCTACAATGCTTTCACGGCCTTAATTTATTTATTTATTTTATGTATAGGTCTTTATACCATCTGCAATTTGGTTTTGTGTGAATGGTTCAAAGCAGTGATTGCATGTAAATTGTTTACACAAATAAAACATTTTCTTAATGCTAAATTCCCTTAGATGTATTCATGTATGTCTGGGCCCAATGCCCATTTGTGTAATCCCCCACCATACCACCCTCCTAGTAACTCAGGCTTTGTAACACCTTCACACCTAGTGGGCTATGGTCCCCCCATCCCTTCCCCACACACAATTCTCACACATACACACTCTGGAATTTTTTTGTTTTGAAAATTGTCTTGGCCTCTCTTACACACATACTTACTGTTTTACATGGATTTTAGAATGACTTCACCAAATTCCATGAAAAGGTCTTGTTATAATTTGTATTACATTTGCATTGATTTTATACATCAATTTAGGACAATCGATCTCTTTGCAATCTTGATACCCCAATTTACAAACATGATAAATGTCTCCATTTATTGAAGATTTGTACGTCTCAAATTTATGTGAATTTTTTGGGTCTTTTGTCACATGAGCCTTTTCAGGCTAATGTCTAGGTATTTTAAGGCTCTCCCCTCTTAGAATGTTGATTTTCCTTCATAGTTAGCCGTTGGTCTGCTTCTGGCCCACTAGGTCTTCCTGGATGCTCCAATTGTTATTGTTATCATCTATGTGTCGTTACCTCATCAACACCTGGGTTTCAGCTCAGACCCCATTGTCCTGACCTCCACACATAAACGTTCACCTGCAAACCAGAGTTTTCCATATAGATTTTCCACTGACACCTCAACCTCAACCACATCATGACTTCCCTTTTCCCACACTCTGACTGCTTCTGTTCCTTGTCTCCCACCCTCCTTGATAGACTCCCTTCCTTAGTGAATGATATCACCAATGACTCACGCAAAACCTTAGAGCCATCATCACCTTTTCCTTCTCCTTCACCATCTGCATGGAGTCACTTAATCAGTCTCGTGGATTCAGCCATCTCACTCAAATTGTTGCCATATCCTCTATCAGTCTCATCCCTGCCAACCAATTCTTACTACCATTTTACCACCATTTTATCATTAACAATAACTTTAAATAGCTTTCTACATTATCTAGAGTAGACCAAGATGCTAGAACTAATAGGCTACATAATGTACCATGCTGCGAATACAACAGACGCTTGTTTCTTGCTCCCACAACAGTTCAAGATCCGTGTTCTGGTTGGCAGATAGCTCCTACAATCTTGTCATTCCACCATCCCATAGGGTCTTGGCATTTTCTGCACCTAGCTGGGAAAAAAAGGAAGAGTAATTAAGGATGAATTGTACCCACTGCTTAAAATCCTTGGTGCAGAAATGTTAAGTATCTTCTGTGCACAACGTATTGAAAACCAGTCACTGACACACCTAATTGCAAAGGACACTGAGAAAGGGAATCTAGCCATACAATGGGATACAATGTAAATATTTCTACTGAAGGAGATAATGAATTTTAGGTGACAAAATATGGTTTCTTGACCTTGACATTGTCCTGCATAGCCTCCATGGTATATTTTTTTTAAGTGATGGGATCTCACTCAGTCACCCTGGCTGGAGTGCAGTGGCATAATCATAGCTCCATGCAGCCTAGAGCTTCTGGGCTCAAGAGATCTTCCTGCCTCAGCCTCCTGAGTAGTTAAGACTACAGGCATGTGCCACCAAGCCCAGCTAATTGTTTTAATTTTATTTTTAGAGATGGGACTTTCTGTATGTTGCCCAGGCTGGTCCTGAACTCCTGGGCTCAGTGATCTTCCCACCTCAGTCTCCCATTTATGAGGGATGAATTCCCTGCCCTCCATGACCTAAACATCACCCACTAGGCTCCACTTCCCAAAGTCACCATATTGGAGATCAAATGTTGATGGGGATAAAAAAAAAATCTCATCCAAACAGCAAAGAAGGAATAAGAGGCACAGAAGTCCTGAGAGAATAAAGAGGTTCCCAGCAGAGAAAACATGGAGCAAGATCAAAGTGTGGCACTTTTGAAAATGATTTGTCGTAATTGGAGTAAGAGATACAGTTGTCAGACTAGTGAGGAAGGCAGAGGCCACACCAAGTACAATGTCACGTGCTAGTCTCAAGAATTTTGCTTTAATCCTGAAGGAAGCTTCAAAGCATATTTAGCAGAGATGTGATGGAATCCAGATGTTTAGAGGGAAACACTAGAATGCAGTATGGGAGGAGCATCTCCCTACCCTGGAAGACTGGAGTCCAACCAGCATGTGCCAGGTTGTCTCTTCTCTCTGCTACAGTTCCTTATTCATTGCTACAGTTCTTTATTCACATGTAACTGGTAGGCTCCCTTCATCAGTTTAGGAAAACAAATGAGGTCACATATCTTTTAAACTAGCTTCTTGAGCCACCACACAGTCAAATTAACTGGAACCCCAGGGTCTCCTTCTTAGGATCGTTTTCCAATTGTAAAAGAATCTTGGTGTTTGCTCAGCTTAGTGGGGTGAATCCAAACAGTGTGAAGGAAAAAAAATATATAAAGAATGTCCCGAGCCTATGATAAGACCTTGGCTTTTATGTGCCATTTCTCCTATAGCTATTGGTCTGATCCATGCCTTCTCCAATATCATTCCAGGACCCCAAGGAAAACAGAGCAACATAGGAAGGAACTCCAATAAAGTGGCAACAGAGATCAGATTTGGGATTTCAAAAGGTTGCTCTGATGTCAGAGTACACAGGGTTGGACTGAAAGGGAGCACAGCTAGAGGCAGGGAGATCAATGAAGTTGCCCATGTGGTGTTTTAGGTGGGAAGTAATAGGAGCCTGAAGAAAGGAAGTGGGGATGCAGAAGGGGACAGAAGCATGATACAGGTCAAAAGCATAAAATTGATTGCATCTATGGACTGTTTGGATGTAAGGAGTAAAAGGAAAATAAAGTTGATAGTTTATATAGACCTGCCTTGGAAACGGGGTAGATGGCAGTGAGATTCCACAAGATTAGGAATGTAAGATTCAAGATAGGCTTGGGAAATGGTGAAGGCAGTTGGTGATCTCAGGTTTAAGCGTGTGAAGTTTGGGGTGCATGGGGAAAACCATAGGAATGTGTCTCGAGGTAGTCAGCTATATAAGCATGGAACTCACGAGAAATGTCTGGAGATAGCGATTTCAACTCACTAGTTTGTAGGTAATAGTTGAATTGGTGTGGACAAGAGCTGCAGGAAGAATTGTTGAGTGGGATGAGGGCAGAACACTGGGGAACACAAACTCTAAGGATTGAGTAAAGACATCTGAGAAGGAACACTAGAGAGGCTGGAAAAGGAAGACTTCAAAAAGACAGCAGTTAGCATCCAACACTGCAAGAAGGCAGGTCAACTGACAAGGACCTGAAGTGCTTCATTAATGATCTTGGTGAGAGTGAGGAGTGGGCGCAGAAGCTTGAACAAAGTGAAAGAGGAGAAACAATAAGGCTAGGGTTATTTTTCAGAAAACCGGGTGATGAGAAAGACAGCATGGGATAAAATAACAACTGGAGAAGGAGGTAGGGTCAAGAAATGGTGTGTGGGGTGTGTGTGTTTGTGTGTGTATGTGTGTGTGAATTTCACTGCCACTTTTTTATCCCATAGAGAGTCACCTTGGTTTGATCTCTACAAGTCTTAGAAGGGTCACTGACTCCCAGCTGCCCCTCCTTCTCCCCTTACCTTAGGGTCATAACTGGGCATTCAACTCTTCTCAGAGTCTCTCCCTTTTTTACATAGGGTTTTGGGGACATCACGTATGATTCTAGGCCTTGGTGGGTTTGACATATCATAACAATCTGCTTATTCCGTCTCTTTTTCTTATTTAACTAAAGCTCTGCCTATGTCTTCCATAGTTATGGGAAACGACTCTCATCAGCCAGCCATGGCATAGCACCACACCCAGGGCTATCCATGCTTGTGTGGTCCATATAAATAATCATTCAACTGGGAAATTTTGAGAATAAAAGGAGTGTTGTTAGCAATGACAGGCAGACAATACGTGCAAATGGAAACTGTCCCAGTCAAATGAAGACATAGTCAAATAGACATAGTCATAGACATAGTCAAATGAGCCCTACTCATTCTTCATATTTGCATTGTCACAGCTCAAAACACATGAAGGGGTTTTATATACATTGTATTATTTGAGGCTTTTTAAGTAGCACACATTATTTTACTTTATTATGAGATGGAATCTTACTCGGTTACCCAGGCTAGAGTGCAATGGCACGATCTCAGCTCACTGCAACCTCTGCCTCCTGGGTTCAAGCGATTCTCCTGCTTCAGCCTCCTGAGTCTCTGGGACTATAGGCACATGCCACCACACCTGATTAGCTTTTGTATTTTTAGTAGAGACAGAGTTTCACCGTGTTTGCCAGCCTGGTCTTGAACTCCTGACCTCAAGTGATCCTCCTGCTTGGTCTCCCAAAGAGCTGGGATTACATGCATGAGCCATCGTGCAGGCCCACACATTACTTTAGAAATAAATAGGTAAAGGGAATCATGTTTGCAGAATCTGAGCTGGCAGGGACTGTCTGGTGCAAATCCCTCATTTTATAAATGAAGATCCCAAGGCCCAGCTCTCTGGAAGCTCCAGTAAGACCTGAATAACTATCAGATTTGAGACCCTCCTGCTTTAGATCCACTCCCCCCAGCCTCCACCAGTTGGGAGGGGAGATAGAGTAGAGGTTGTCCATGGATTTGCCTTGGGATGAAGAGCTATGAGGAAGTCTTCATGAATTTGTCCCTGAATGGCAGCCAAAGCAGGAAGCCTCCTAAGTTTGGAATGGGGGCCAGTGGCGCTCAGGATCTATATCTCGCAGAGCATATGGAGGCCCGGATCACTGTCTCCTCCTCTGGCTCAGGGTTTCCCCATTTCATTCTGCACCTGCATCTTACATCCCACAATCAAGTGGAGCCTCTGCAGCAGTGGCAGACTACAGGTCTGTATTTACATGGGTCTGTATTTCATCTGCATCATGACACCAACCTCTACCACTTTCTGTGCCACCCAGTTCTGGGAGGGAAGAGATTTCATGGCTTTGATGGACTCTCCTAGTGCTATTTACATGCAAGAAACAATTAGGAAAACAAAAATAAGTGAGCGTAATGATTAACTTTTGATGTTAACTTGACTGGAATAAGAAATGCTTGGAAATCTGGTAAAGCATTTTTTTTCTAAGTGTGTCTGTGAGGGTATTTCCAAAGGAGATTGGCATGTGAGTCTGAGAGGACTAAGTGGGGAAGATCCACCCTCAATGTGGGCAGGTACTGTCTAGTCTCTGGGTACCTGCAGAAAACAGAAATAGAAAGGGCCAATGGGTTAATCTATCTACTGGAGTTGGGATATACTGTCTCTCTCCTGTCCTTGGACAATTTCAGGCTCCCCGACCTTTGGACTCCACGAGTTACACCACGAGTTACATAACCAAAGTTACGGCCCCCGGGTTCTCAGGCCTTTGGCCTTGGACTGAGTTACACCATCAACTCCTGATTCTGATGCCTTTGGACTTGTACGGAGCTGTACTACCAGAATTCCTAGGTCTCCAGCTTGCAGACAGCCTGTCCTGGGACTTCTCAGCCTCGAGAATCATTTGAGCCAATTCCCCTGATAAATCCTCTCTCATCTATCTATCTATATCTACATCCATATCTAATCTATGTCTATATCCATCTCCTATTTGTTCTGTCTCTCTGGAGAATCCTGACTAATTCAGAGAGTAACAAAGCATTTTTCTCATGTTTTATCTTTTGTCTCAGAATCTAACTAATCACTTCCTTAATTACTTGAATGAGCCACTGGAGGTTTGGAGTCGTGATTCCTGCTCTATTTATATCAACTTATTTTTGATGAGATGACCCTGCCTCTGAATACTGAGTCTAAACATACCAATAAAAAGATGAGAGACGGCTAGGTATGGTAGCTCACGCCTGTAATCCCAACACTTTGGGAGGCTGAGGCAGGTGGATCACTTGAGGTCAGGAATTCAAAATTAGCCTGGCCAACATGGTGAAACCTCGTCTCTACTAAAAATACAAAACTTAGCTGGGCATGGTGGCAGGCACCTGTAATCCCAGTTACTTGGGAGGCTGAGGCAGGAGAACCACTTGAACCCAGGATGTGGAGGCTGCAGTGAACCAAGATTTCTGCACCACTGCACTCGAGCCTGGGTGACAGAGTGAGGCTTCACCTCAAAAAAAAAAAAAAAAAAAACCTGTTCCAGGCCCTGTTCCAGGCCCTGTTCCAGGCCCTGTCTTTTTCAATTCATTTTTCTAAAAACATTGTCTATGATCCACCCCTAGTCAATCAAAAATAAATAAAAATCAAAAAGAAATCAAGGAACAGGCTTCTCTTGTAATTGGAAGAGAGCTGTGAGCAAGGTGAATGATCTGTGGGGACTTCCTTGAGGCCAGTAACCTTTCTATGTATTCCTTTTGGACCCCATAATAAGAAGGACCTACTTCACCAATGCAGTTCAGTATGTGTCTCATCTCCACAGGGCACTCCTCGGTGGGCACTTTGGTCTCACCAGTGAGTTCTTGGCCATCCCCAACAGGAGATGGATGCTCAGGGGAGCTCAGCGGGATGCCATCAAATCCTTGTCTGATCGATTTCCATTGTTCTGATTTTACCCACCTCAACAGCCTTCGCATCCTGAGCAGCCTGGCAGCTTTGTGAAGTGGCAGTATCATAGCCAGTGAGGTTTATCCAAGGCACGATTATTGCTAACTGAGCAGACCTACTTCTTAAGTCCCTCAGTAGTCAGAAAATCCACTGGTCATACAAATGTGAGTCTTCTGTTTCCTTAATAATTTCTCAAATGAATAAATAAGTTGGTGTTCAGCCTTTTACTATCAGTTCTTTGAGCTTGTTTAATATAAGCCTGCCTCTAAGAGACAGGGGCAAAATTAAATTTCCAAGCTTGTGGGCTGAGCTGGGCCTGGCAAAGTTGCCAAGGGATGATGGGCCACCATGTGAGGCCTCTGGGGAAACATCAGGCAATCTCTCCTCTCTGGTGACAATGGACAGCTGCCAAAGGGCAGTTTAAATTTTTTCAGATACCTATGCTCCCTATTTATACTTACATGCTTTCTCTTTCACAGTGCAAATTTCCAAAAAGGCAGCAATTATCCCTGATGGATCTTGTCAATCTCACACAATGCTGAGTGCAAAATGTGGGCTTAAATTCTAACGAATGGGCAATCGGTTTTCACTAGAGACCACATTTTGTCTTTCTAGCTGTACTGGCCCCAGAAATAAAATGTTCACACGGCCTCATAAATACAAATAACCTCAAACAGCTGCAGTAATTTGTGTATCAGTATGGAGCTGAGGTCCACAAATCCCACCAGCATTTATAGAGTAGTTTTGGTGCGCACAGATGACAGTTGGGCTCTTTGAAATGGCATAAAATAGAAAAGGGGTAGAGATGAGATATTGATGAGCTACTTTTGGGAGTTGACCTCATAAGGCAGCACTCACTGCCCAGTTCTGGAGAATTCAGACAGAAGTATCTGTACAGTCAAGTGTAATACCTGAAGAAAGGCTCATGGCTTTTTTTTTTTTTTTTCCTCTCTTAGTTTGGGAAACTCCAACTATGTGTGCATTTATTTTACTTTATTTTATTTTATTTTATTTTTTAAACAGCTTTTGCAAAATATGTGTGTATTTTTAAGGAGTTAAACAACATATGATTATTGTGAATACATTAAATAATAGGGAATCTTTCAAACATGGTTGCTGCTCTCAACAGTCTCTTAGGAATAGCCTTCCTTGTCAGGACACAGACTTATTTATTCTTTTTCTCAGCTGCAAGGTGTCTCATGGGACTGAGGGGGTCCTTGGTTACAATAGGTAGGGTAATCTCCTGTCCAAAAGTCTGGTCCCCCTGTGTCATGTGACAGAATTAGATACCCTGATAGGTCTGCCTGGCTTTGGCTGGAGGTTATAAGTTTAATGTGGCCCTGGTCAGTAGCAGTCCTGTCTGCTCAGGAGCCTGGCTGCTGTGTCCCTAATACAAGAGTGGGGCAGGGAAGTGTTGGGTAGAGAAAGGCGGGTCCCTAGCTAGGTCTCCACCCCCACGGACCTAGGTGAGGACAGGCACTCCTGCTTTCCCGCCCAAATGTTGCATTTTCCAAGATCACCCTTGCCTACCACATCCCCATCCTGGGACTATAAAAACCCAAGTCCCAGCGGGCAGACACACAGGCTTCCAAATGTTGAGAGGAGCACAAGGGTGGAAGAAGACACAAGCGTCTGGATGGTGAGAGTAGGTTTAGGGAGCACACCAGTGGAAGAGCACACTGACCGATGCCGGCATGCTGGCAGGCCATCCATCAATGGGACGAGGTGGAGTTTGGCTGGGGCAGTTGGAGGAGAGCCAGGGCCGCTGAGCCACCCAGCTCCATGGGAAACCATCTCCCTTCTGGCTCCCCTGTTGGTGGAGAGCTGCTTCCACTCAATAAAACTTTTCACTCATTCTCCAAGCCTTTGATCTGATTCTTTTGGTAAACCAAGGCAAGAACCCAGGATATAGAAAGCCCTCTGTCCTTGCAACAAGGTAGAGGGTCTAATTGAGCTGATTAACACAAGCTCCCTATAGATGGCAAACTAAAAAAGCACCCTGCAACACTCACCCACGGGGGCCTCAGGCTCAGGAGCTGTAAACATTCACCTCTAGACACAGCTGTGGGGTTGGAGCCCCACAGCCTGCCCATCTGTATGCCCCCCCTAGAGGTTTGAGCAGCGGGACACTGAAGAACTAAGCCACTCCCCCATCACAGGCCCTGTGAGGGGGACAGTAGAATCTTTCCTGTTTCATTACCATCACCTGTCCCTTTCTACAGCGGTGACTTCATGTGGCAAAATGATAAAGATGAGGGACTCACACATAAAACAGACTCTTCTGGCTGAAGCAGGAAATCTCCTGCCCTCAGTGACTGCTGACTTTGTGGTTTGGAGCTCTAATTTTTCCTTTTAGTCTCTCATTTTTCTATACTTTATGTACTTTCGTGACCAGTGGCAAATCCATGTGAGTCTGCAGCAAACTTGATCATTGCCTCCTCAGAGGAGGGAATTCGGCTAAGGGGCAGAAGTAGGTTCAAGGCAGAGGGAGACACTAAGGCAAGTTTTGAAGCAGGAGTGAGAGTTTATTAAAACATTTTAGAGCAAGAGTAAAAGGAAGTAAAATACATTTGGAAGAGGGCCAAGCAGGCGACTTGAGATTCAAGTGCCCCATTCAGCCCTTGGCTCATGGTTTGGTACATTGGCATGGTGGCATGGTTTTCTTTTTTCCACCTGTCATTCTTCCCTTCAGGTGGGCTGTCACTCATCTGCCACATGCGCAGTGTCAGTCAGCACTCGGAATGGTGATTGCATGCATACTGCATTTACTGAGGTTGTATGTATGCTTTCTAGGGGCGATTTTCCTTTACGGGTGGAACGCCCCCAGAAGAAGGTCATACATCCACCATTTTGCCTCTTAGTATGCAGGGATGGGCCTGCTCACCCAACTCTTGAGATATTATCAAGAAGCTGTTGATCACCATCTTGAGGTGTTTGTTGTCTATTGGGAGACCGTCTTCCCCTGGAGCCGGCTGTGACCGATTGTCATTTCAGACAGAGAGTTTAACAACCAGCTGACCATCCCTTGATGGTTGCCTGACATTCCTAGGGGGGGCCTCTCCTGTCTTGCAAATGTCTGCCTAACTACCTAGTCTAACACTTTTATTTATAAACTATCCCTTTGTTATATAATTTTCTACCAAGTTCAATATTAGTAGCTGAAATCTTCTTAGAATTAAATTCTTTTCCATTTCCACCTGTTTTTGTTTTTGATTTGATTTTGGCCCCCGCTTCCTGTAGACTCTGTATTTGAACTCTCCCTGAGGCCAAAGGACTGATGGCAGAGAGTTCTGCTCTTGCCTCTGTTGCCCTAGAGGGAGGGAAATGAGTGGTCCAGCTCCTGTCTAAAACTAATTCTGAAATCTTCCAACAGTTGGGAATATAATCAATCAAAACACAATGGGAAACAAAAGCTTTTATCCTCATCCATTTTCAGCAAATGCATTATTTAAAAAACATTCAGTTTCCAGAGCTTCAGAGAGAAATCCGTGTAGTTTGGGCAAGCACAATGATAAGCGATTTTCAGATGTTAATTGTAGTTATGTTTCCTTTTCATCATCAAAAGATCAGATGAAATTTTCAGTAGACTTTTCTAGACTTTTTTTTTTTCCATGTTGAAAGATGTAATATTTTTCAGCTGTGTTACAGCTCCAGTGAAATAATTACCTCCAACTGACAAGGTTAATGGAGAACTCAGAATCTGTGTATTTAATTCTAAGAAAATTTCAGCTGCTAATCCTGAGCTCCATAGGAAATTATAACAAAGACATATTGTTTCTAAGTGAAAGTAGAGAGTCTTTTCTTCTTCTACTTATAATTTAGGTTCCAGGGGTACATGGGTAAATTGTGTGTCACTGGGGCTTAGTGTATGAATGATCCCATCCCCCAGGTAGTGAGCATAGTACCCAACAGTTTTTCAGTGCTTACAGGCCTCCCACCCTCTTCTCTCAAGCAATCCCCAGTGATATTTTTGCCATCTTTATTTCCGTGTCTATTCAGTGTTTATCTCCCAGTTATAAGTGAGAACATGCAGTACATTTGGTTTTCTGTTCCTGCGTTAATTTGCTTAGGATAATGGCCTCCAGTTGGATCCATGTTACTACAGAGGACATGATTTTATTCCTTTTTATGGCTGCATAGTATTCCATGGTGTATATGCACCACGTTTTCTTTATCCAGTCCAGCACTGATGGGCTTCTGGTTAATTCCATGTCTTTGCTATTGTAAATAGTGCTGCAATAAACAAATGTGTATTTGTGTCTTTTTGGTAGAACAATTTATTTTCCTTTGAATAGATATCCAGTAATGGCATTACCAGGTTGAATTGTAGTTCTGGATTATTTGCGAAATCCCCACACTGCTTTCCACAGTGGCTGAGCTAATGTATATTCCCACCATCAGTGTACAAGTCTTCCCTTTTCTCGGCCACCTCACCAGCATCTGTTGTTGTTTGACTTTTTAATAGTACCCACAGAACTTTTCAAAAGTGTGATTAAGGCCCGATGCAGTGGCTCATGCCTGGAATCCCAGTATTCTGGGAGGCCAAGGCTGGCAGATTGCTTGAGTCCAGGATTTCAAGACTAACCTGGGTAACATAGCAGAACCCTGTCTCTACTAAAAATACAAAAAATGAGGCAGGCATGGTGGCACGTGACTGTAGTCCCAGCTACTCAGGAGGCTGACGTGGGAGAATCACCTGAATCCAGGGCGTTAAGGCTGCACTGAGCCAAGACAGTGCCACTGCACTCCAGCCTGGGTGACAGAGTGAGACCTCATCTCAAAAAAAAAGTGTGATTAAGTCTCCACTGCTCCTAGTCTCATCTCCAAATCCTTAAACTCATCTTGTATACTAAAGACAAGTGACAATTGGAAGTAACTGTTTATCATATTTTGTTATCCTTGTCGTTGGAAGAAAAAGAAGGCTGTACAGACAAAGCTGCTGTGGACTTGGCCTTAGCTACTGCAGGTGCTCTGGCCTATCCCGGGAGAGCTGCGTAGGCTCTGGAGAAGCAGGTGCGTGTTAAGGCTCACCAGACCCATGGTAGTGACATTTATCAGACTCTGCCCTTGCAGCCTGGAGGAGCTAGTTTCTCTCAATCCACCCTGGCTGACTGGGGAAGAAAGGACAGGTTGAGGTCATGTGTCATGAGCATGGCATTTGCTCCTCGTTGGCTCCCAGAGGCTTTCTGGAGGCTGCCTCTCACGGCCTTTCACTAGGCCAAAGGCATGGGAGGAAGACAACAGAACCAGAGTCAGCATGTGTGCCATTAAGTCCTGACTGGCCACTTACTATCTGTGAGATTTGGGGCTAAATACCTGAAATCTCTGAGTCTCAAATTCTTCATTCTTAAAATAATGAAAATGTATGCCGTTTTGAAAGATCAGGTGAAGTAATACAAATGCAACTACTTTACACATTTTTGAATTCCTTTGTAAATGTCAGATTTGTATAATTGTTGCTAATGAAAGTCTCCTCTGGCAATAGTTCAAAGGCTGCCAACAACTGAGTGATATTTTTGAGTTTAATCCAGGATCCTCCTGGCTGGAAGGCTGATTCTGAAGGAAAGCGAGTTTCCTCTAAGGAACTTGGAATAGAAAATTAAATTTATTGAATCAGTCATGTAATGCAGAGTATACCCCCACCCAGGAAGCACTTACCATGCTAGAGCAACCATCTCAAGTTTTCTTCTGATTATTTTAGCCTTAAAATGCTTAGTAGTGAATCAGGGTCGGGGATAGGGAGAGTTAATATTAAAACAATGTTTGTGACTGCACCTGTAGTATTTATCTAAAGCATTCTTGCACATGCACGTGTACACGCACACAGTACTGGGATGAATACACACAGCATGGAGGAAGAGATGAACACACAGATTTGTGTGAAGAGGCAGAGGTTGAGGAATGTGATGAATCAGGATCTCTTTATAGCCATGGATGTTTTTCTCTTGGGAAGTTTTCATGTTCTTTCACCCATTTGGTTTTGGTGGGGAGATACTGCTTTGACGGAATGGGTAGTGAGTGTGTTACCATTCTGAAACTTGGGGCTTGGGGTGACCTACTGTCTTAGAGAAGGGAGGCTTATCAAGGGAGAGCAAGGGAAGCAAAACATGGGTAAGCAAACACACTTTTGAAATGACAGCTTCTGGCAAGTCCCTGATACATCCCCCAAAACTCCAGATTTTTTTAAGGAAATCCAGGCTTTAGTAAGAAACCAGGAATGTTCTGGAAGCATTAAGGGAGGTTAAAACCTCTGCTCCCACTTAACCTCCTTTCACAGCCCTGAGGGAAGAATTGGCTGAGCTAGGCAGAGAGATGGGAGAAAGCCAAGAACTTGGATAAGACAGTCAGCTTCCTGGACACCACATTCAACCATATTTACAACTTAAAATCGTGGTAATAAGTAGGTGTCTCCTTTTCAAGTGAACGTGATTTAACCTTCCGGCTTCTGTATGGTACTTGTGGAAAGGGTTACTAATTTAAAGAACTACCTCTATTCTATGTCAGAAACCTGAGTCCAGCTTTAACACATTAGGAAGACAGACGGTGCAATATTCAAAACTGCATAAAACATGAAAAATTCTCACCCTATACTAAATAAATTATCTGAATTTTAAATATTGAAAATGTATTCATCCACCCATTCAGCAGGTAATTGACCCATGATGCAAAGATACTGATAAACTCCTTGGGGAAAACAGATAGTTACCAACACTGCGTGCCAGGTGTTTTCAGGAGGGTACAAACACAGTCAAGGTGGAAGGGTCGAGGGAGGACTGGGCAAGGTCTCCCAGAGGAGAGTGTCTCAGCCCTTTACTAAGGCAGACTCACTGAAAGCGCCAGGCTGTGACAAGAGCTTGTGTCAAAACGTGAATCAGTACACTGCTTCCTTCATCAAGACAGTCTCACTAAAAAAGAGAATGAACTGAAATCAATGGTCTGCTTAGACATTTAGTTCACTTAGGATCTGACCAGAGCTCATCTTGTCGTAAACCAGTAACAAAGGATCCTGGCCAGCAGCTGGCGTGTCGTGTCCTGTGCACCATACTTCAAGCACTTGTGCTAAGAGACAATCAAGAGTCATTCAGGGGAAAGGAAGGAGGGGTGCCCCACAGAGAGAGCAGCAGGGGTGAAGGCCTAGAGGCAAGAGAGGGTCTTCCATATTAGGAGAACTGCGCAGTAATTCCTCTAGTCCCAGAGGGTGAGAGGCTAGAAAGTTCAGCAGAGGCCAAGCTTATTTTAAATTAAGGAAGCATGGACTGAAAGAAATGTAATTCTTGCCTTCATCACAAGCTCACGCCATCCTCCCGAGAAAAGTCTTTCCGAAGCAAGCATTCAGCAGAGCCCTTAGCCTTGAGGCCAAAGGCGCCATTCCTTCTAAAACTCTGTTTCAAAGCAGCACAGGAAACCTTGCCTTTAAACAGAGAAACCAGCGAAGATGAATTCAACAGCGACACCTATAGACCACATCTAAGAGTCTTGGTTTCGGAGAAACTCAGTTTCTCTGTTGAGTTATCAGAGCAGTGAGAAAGGTTTAGCTGCTTTACAAAGAAAGGAGAGAGAGAAGAGTTAGAGGGTTAGAGTTGCCTTTGTCCGCAGTCTTTATCTCTGAGATCAGACATCAAGTAACCTGTGTGCATATGGAAAAGGATGTAGGGGTTACTGTTAGGACCACTACCTTTTTTTTTTCTTTTTTTTTTGAGATAGGGTCTCACTCTGTCACCCTGACTGAAGTGCAGTGGCGCGATCTCGGCTCACTGCAACCTCCGCCTCCCAGGCTCAAGCAATTCTCCTGCCTCAGCCTCCCTAGTAGCTGGGATTACAGGCACACGCCACTACCGCCTGGCTAATTTTTGTATTTTTAGTAGAGAGGGGATTTCACCATGCTGGCCAGGCTGGTCTTGAACTCCTGATCTCAATTGATCCACCTGCCTCAGCCTCCCAAATTATGCCAGCTGGGATTACAGGTGTGAGCCACCGTGCCTGGCAAGACCACGACCATTTAAAGCTTGACTTAGCTTTAAATCCCTAAACAACCAAGACTCATTTATTAGCTTCTTTCTTGTGAGAACAAAGATATTAAGCCAATGTTGGTTTTCAGGTTCTCTGAGACAAAAGTGGAAAGTCAGGAAGTAAAAACATACATAAAACAGGCCAGGTGTGGTGGTTCACTCCTGTAATCCCAGTGCTTTGGGAGGCCGAGGCAGGAGGATGGCTTGAGGCCAGGAGTTGGAGATCAGCCTGGGCAACATAGTGAGACCCTACCTCTATACAAAAATTTAAAAAAAATTTTCAGGTGTGGTGGCACATGCCTGTAGTCTTAGTTACTCAGGAGGCTGAGGCTGGAGAATCGCTTAAGCCCAGGAATTTAAGTTTGCAATAAGCTATGATTGCACCACTGCACTCCAGCATGGGCAACAGAGCAAGATTCTGTCCCAAGAAACAAACAAAGAGCACACACAAAAATAAAACAAACCACATATGGCACACTGTGCCCAGGTCCGATCCCAAGAATTTCCCCTGGGAACACATCCCTATGAAGCATCTGTGAAAATTAGACGCTTATTTTCTTTTGCCTTCTGAACAACTTGTACATTCTTTGGATTCACGGAACAGTTTTTCTTCAGATGTTGTGAATATGACTCATGGATGCCCTTTCCAAGAATATTCAGCATTTAGTGGGTTTCCCAGGAATTTTTCTTCAGAATCCCAAAAAATAGGACATCAAGTTTCTTCTCTTTTCCCTCCCCTTTCTGGCAGCTGTGCTCAGAAGGCAAGGACAGGGCTCTGCGATGTTCACGGGCCTGTGAGCTGCCTCCTGAGATGTGTAGCTTCTACTTAGGCAAGGCGGGTAATAGATGGAATATACATATTTTTAAAAAGAAAAGTTAACTGTAGTAAAATGAGACTGTGCTTAACATACATCCATGGCCAGGCATGGTGGCTCAAGCCTGTAATCCTAACACTTTGGGAGGCTGAGGTGGGAGGATCACTTGAGCTTAGGAGTCTGAGACCAGCCTGGGCAATATAGTGAGATCTCATCTCCACAAAAAAAAAAAAAAAAAACAAATTAATTAGCCAGGTGTGGTGGCACACGCCTGTAGCATCAGCTACTTGAGAGGCTGAGGTGAGAGGATCACTTGAGCTCAGGATGTTAAGGCTACAGTGAGCCGTGATTGCACCACTGCACTCCAGCCTTGGCAAGAGAGTAAGACCTTGTCTCAAAAAAAAAAAAAAAATGTACGGCCATGCTTCCCACCCATGAGGGTAAGGGAGGAGACCACCCCTCATATTGTCTTATGCCCAATTTCTGCCTCCAAAGAAAGAAGAAGTAAAAACTAAAAGGCAGAAATGAAATCCACAGGCAGACAGCCCGGCGCTGCGCCCTGGACCTGGTAGTTAAAGATCGACCCCTGACCTAACTGGTTCTGTTATCCGTAGATCACAGACATTGTATAGAAATGCACTGTGAAAATCCCCATCTTGTTTTGTTCCGATCTAATTACCGGTGCATGCAGCCCCCAGTCACGTACCCCCTGCTTGCTCAAACCATCACGACCCTCTCACATGCACCCCCTTAGAGTTGTGAGCCCTTAAAAGGGCCAGGGATTGGTTACTTGGGGAGCTCGGCTCTTGAGACAGAAGTCTTGCCGATGTCCCCGGCCGAATAGGCCCCTTCCTTCTTTAACTTGGTGTCTGAGGGGTTTTGTCTGCCGCTAGTCCTGTTACAAGGGCACTGGAGAACGTGTACATCCAGAGGTGCTGAGATTCTGAGAGGAAATGATATCTTCTCATCCCTTGTCTGGTAAAGAAGGACTCCTGGAAGATGAGGCTTTTACACATGACACTCTCCAAGGACATTAAAGAGACAAAGGTAAGGTCAGTAGAAGTCAGTCTAGAAGGTCAAATTAAGGAGTTTGAGGTTCATTCTGCTTGTGATAGAGACTAGTTTTGTGGAGGAAAAGATAAGAGGAATGCATGACATCAGTAATTGTCCTTAAATCACCTGCTGTGTGTTCAGTGCCAGGTTGAGCCATCTACACACAGAAAGTCAGTTTCCAGGGCTCCTTACCTCCCAGGGGATCATGTATAATTTAGTTCCTGCTGAGTGAAACTTGGCTTGACTGAATAGGTCTTTTACTAGAAATTTCTATGCATATGGAATATTTTGCAACTAAAATTTTCAATAATTTATCCTCACTAAATGCCCAGCACTGAAGTGAATACTTCAAATTTTTGTTATTATCATACGCATTTAAACATTTTGGAAATTTAAGCTTTGAAAATTTTAAATATTGCCCAAGATAAAGCAGTAAGTGACATAGAGCTGGAATTCAGACTCCAGTCTTTCCTACTCCAAAAACCTCACTGTTATTAGGACTCTTCTCTGCCTCCAATAAGCATAATTTCAGAAATGCATTATCAGCTTTTGGGGCTAACCCTCCCCTGGCAGTGGCTTATAATCCTTTAAAGATCATTTCCCTACCTGCTCCTAAATGAGGTTCTCTGTTCTGAAACAATTCTTATACCTCAGGCTCCCTTGTGGATGTTTGATATGGTTTGACTCTGTCCCCACCCCAATCTCATCTTGAATTGTACCTCCCATAATTCCTATGAGTTGTGGGAGGGACCCAGTGGGAGATAATTGAATCGTGGCGGCAGTTTCCCCCATACTGTTCTCGTAGTAGTGAAGTCTCATGAGATTTGATGGTTTTATATGGAGAAATCCTTTCACCTCGCTCTCATTCTGTCTCTTGCCTGCGCCATATGATAAATGATTTTCACCTTCTGCCATGATTGTGAGGCCTCCGCAGCCACATGAAACCATGACTCCATTAAACCTCTTTTTCTTTATAAATTACCAGTCTTAGGTATGTCTTTATCAACAGAGTGAAAATGGACTGATACAATATTTAAAGAAAAGTACAAATTTTAGTCTCATCAGATAACTAGCACCTCATATGCTGGAGGTAGAACTTTAAGACCTCTAATTATTAAATGCTTCACCTTTGAGATCATGTTAAAATCTGTAATCATGTGAGATATAAGTTGATCACACAGCTATCCTCCTCTCTCAAATTTCTTCCAAAAACAACTCACATTAAAAAAAATTTAGAATAATGTCCTTTTCTCTTGTTTTTTAGGGGAAAATATATCTAGATAGGAATCATCTATGTAGGTGATAAGTAGAAGGCCTTTTTCTTTCTACTTTATGTAAGTTAGTATTAGAACAATTTGGTTATCACGGGAAGAGCTCCAGATTAGAGGACAGGAAATCTGCATTTTGTCCCCTGCTCAGCCATCAGTGTGAACTTGGGGCTAGTTGCTTCACTCCCAAGGGCCTTCATTTTCTCATGGATTACGTGAGGAGGGATGGATTATATCATCTCCTAGGGTGTTTTCAGCTCTCCCATTCTATCATTGTAAACATCAAATATCAATAAAAATTTTAAGGGTCTTATTAACACAGATCTTTCTCTTAGGTGATAAATATTCTATTTGTTTGATGGAAGCCATTTCCCTCCAGGAGTCTGCCATATGCTAATAAGAAAGAGTTTTATTTATTTGTTTTTTCCTACCTGGCCACCTTCATTTGCTTTTCAAAGCTGGCAAGAAGAAGAAACACACATGGTGCGTAGCTCTTATGTACCAGGCACTGTGTTAGGCACATGCATTATGTCTTCGTTTCAAAGATGAGGGGTGGAGAAGTCCATGTCTAATACAGGTACTCACTCATCTGTGAAATGTTTCTTGAGAACTTCAGCTGGGCGCGGTGGCTTATGCCTGTAATCCCAGCACTTTGAGAGGCCAAGGCAGGCAAATCACCTGAGGTCGGGAGTTCGAGACCAGCCTGACCAACATGGAGAAACCCCATCTCTACTAAAAATACAAAAAATTAGCCGGGCGTGGTGGCACATGCCTGTAATCCCAGCTACTCGGGAGACGCAGGCCGGAGAATTGTTTGAACCCAGGAGGCAGAAGTTGCAGTGAGCTGGTATCTTGCCATTGCACTTCAGCCTGGGCAACCAGAGTGAAATGCCGTCTCAAAAACAGAAAAAAAAGAAAGAAAGAAATATTTCTTGAGAACTTCAAACCTGCTGATGATGTTGTTTTGGGTGCTAGAGATATAGTAGCAAGTGAGAGAGACAAAACTATCACATGACGTCATATAAACACCAATTAATCCCACTGATATTTACTGAATGCCTACCATATACCAAATACTGTGCTAGTTGCTGGAGGTACCAGAGTGAACAAATTCCTGATCTCATCAAGTTTTACAGCTCAGCCAACTGAAACAATGGATAACACTTATAGCATAGAGCAATCTGGAAATACCAAAGAGACACGTAATAGAAGGAAACATACTTTTACCTTCACCAAGTCAAATGGTGAGTTAATCAAGCTGCTTGTGATGCTACAAATCTAAAGTGATCTCTTTGCTTAGTTATTCAAGTACAGGACTGCTGCCATTGACCTGGTTACTTTTAGAATAGAAATTTAGGGGCCGGACACGGTGGCTTACGGCTTTAATCCCAGCACTTTGGGAGGCCGAGGAGGGTGGATTATGAGGTCAGGAGATCAAGACCATCCTGGCTAACACGGTGAAACCCCGTCTCTACTAAAAATACAAAAATCAGGTGGGTATGGTGGCAGGCGCCTGTAGTCCCACCCACTTGGGAGGCTGAGGTAGGAGAATCGCTTGAACCTGGGAGGCAAAAGTTGCAGTGAGCTGAGATAGTGCCACTGCACTCCAGCCTGATGACAGAGCAAGACTCCGTCTCAAAATAAAATAAAATGAAATAAATATAAATTTAGGCAGGCAATAAGATCTACAGCATCTCCACCTGAGTGTCTTCATTTCTCTTCCTCTTCTCTTACAAATTATTTTTTTTAATCACTACTCATCTTTCTTTGTGAGAGAAGCACCGATATACTTATTGTTCCAGCCCCTTTCCTTGAAATATTGGATTCCAAATAGTCTCAGGTCACCACCAGCACAGCATATTGTGAATCACCCACAGGGAGCAAGGTCAGGAAGACAGCATTATCCTCCTTGATTCAGCTCAACTTGAAACTACTAGAAAGTGACCCTATTTTACATTCGCTTCAATCTTCCCAAGATTCTGGAACTGTACATAGTAAAGCCAGATGGTCGATATGCCTGGAAACTTTCTAAGCTCACTCAGGTCTAGATTTATGTAATTAATGGTATTTTAAAAAAGAAAAAAAGAAGAGTGTCTTGTCAGTATTGAAAAAGCCATAAAATTGGAGCATTTCAGTAAATCATAGTGGGCTTGGTAGCCTGACTTCCCCAATTAACAAAATAAGACATTTTAAGAGGTTTGCTGTGGAAAATTCAAATAGGCTCTGAAAACACAGTATTAAATTACATTTATTTCATTTTTTTAATTGAACAGTCTAAATTAGACTTCATTTAAATTCAGGACTATGAGAGTTTATACAATTGGGGTTGATCCACTTGTGTGCCTTTTTATGTTAATCCAACAAACATGTATTGGGTGCTTACAAAAGACAGAACAACTGGCTACAATGTGTAGGAGTTTACCAGGAGAAAAAGATGTACTTCAGCAGTAGAGGAGGGAAGAGACAGAGGCAGAAGACAGAGGAAAGTTAGGAGAGGCGGTCCAGGCAGATGTGAGAGTCTGTGCAATGGTCAGAGGTACGAAACCACATTGCAATTTGAGGGAGCCAAAAGTTGGAAACATGGGGGAATAAGAAAGCAGTGGAAGGCATGGCTCAAAACCCTAGCCACCAGTAATGAAGGAGCTCCACACCAAGCCAATGGAACTACTGCCAAATTCTGTAACTGATAGAAGCCACTAATATGTTTTAAATCAAAGGGATACAGGATTAGACAGTGTTTTAGGAAGGTTCACTGTTACCATTATTATTATGAATTTATCATCGTATACCTAAGAGTTGATTTTGGGTCTGCTCTATCTTTGAAACAGCCTTTGCAAAAATTGTAACAGGCTGGTGCAGTGGCTCACGCCTGTAATCCTAAAACTTTGGGAGGCCGAGGCAGAAGAATTGCTTGAGTATAGGAGTTCAAGACCAGCCTGGGCAATAAGTGAGACCCCACCACTACAAAATATTTTTTAAATTAGCTGGACATGGTGGCTCATGCCTGTAGTCCCAGCTGGGTGTGGTGGCACATGCCTGTAGTCCCAGCTACTCAAGAGGCCGAGGTGGGAGTATTGATTGAGCCCAGGAGGTCAAGGCTGCAGTGAACCATGATTGTACCACTGCACTCCAGCCTGGGTGAAACAGTGAGACTCTGTCTCAAAAAATAAAAGTAAAAAAATTATAACAGTGAGAAAATTATGGCAGTGAAAGAGTTCTGATCTAACCAATCCCCATTATGCCTTTAGCTTTCAAATTGCCCTTAATTATTCCTGGGCTTGGGCCAAGCTAACTTTGGGAGACATTTAGTTTATAGTTTAAATGATAATAGCCCTTCCCCCAAATTCAACCACCTTTGTAATGAGAGACAACCAGACTAGGAGGATGACAGGAGCCTGAATTCTGCTAAGGTATAGACATAAACAATGACCTGTCATTATTCCAGAGGTCACGGATATGCAACTTCCTCAATTACTACTGCAAATGACATTACTATTGTAGAACCTAGGATTGGGCTTTTGAGATGTCTTTTCAGGTTTTGCATTTCTGACGGCCAGTGGCTCCACCTGGACCTACTAACCCCCACCAACCACACCCCCATCCCCTCTATTCCTGTGTGCATGACTCCCTGGCCTGCCAAACTATCCTTGAAAAACCCTAGGCTCTGAAATTTCAGAGAGACTGAGTAATAATAGAATTCCAGTCTCCCTTTCAGCTGGCTCTGCATGAACGAAACTCTTTCTCTATTGCAATTCCCCTGTCATGATAAATCAGCTCTATCTGGGCAGTTACGTCATCATGTTGATTAACTTTTCCTCAGCAGTAACTTCTCTGACTCTCCACCCCCTGGAAGCTGCAGGGGCCTTGTGCCTTCCTATCAGTGGTTAACATCGTTAAGGCAATCCAGAACCAAAAAGCAAATATATATATTTTAAAAAACTCAAAAGCTTAATGTTTTTGTAAGGCAAAGGATTATCTACTTGATTTTTATCTATTTTATGAATTTTGAGTGTTTTGAATATGAACTAAAAACTACTAAACAGACTTTACTGCATCATGGGCTTTTAGCTGATAGAGTTGACTATTTTAAGTGGCATAACCTAAGCTTGAAGGAATTCATTTGGATAAGGATATTAGAGCAGACTGATAAGTGAAATAGTTTAGTGCTGTCTCGTCTGGAGGGTTTAATTTCTAAGACATTGGAACATAGATTGGGCCATGGCAATTTGCTACATTTTTTCTCTTTTTCAAAAGCCCAGTGACTCCCAAATAAGAAGATCTTGGCAGCTAATCAATGCCTCACCTATTTGAGATAGCAGACTTCAGGCAATTTTAAACTCTCTAATAAAAGGCTTTGCAGATGATCTGGAGCAATTGTGCTTGGCATTGACAAACAAGTGCTATTATCATTCCATAAGGAGCCAGCACAGACCTGGCTGACAACTGATGTTCACTGACTGAATGAGCACAGATTTCCAGGAATTAGAGACTAGTGATATTTAGACTCTGACAGTCTTTTACTTACGGTGAAAAAAAAAAAAGCATACAAAAATTAGATAATTAAAGAAAGGAAAAACTGGGAACAGGAACAAGGAAATACCATAGTACCTTGATTCTCAGCCAAAATGTGGGCTTTCATATGCAGAAGAATGAAACTGGACCCATACCTCTCACCGTGTACAAAAATTAATTCAAGATGGATTAAAGACTTAAATGTGTGTCCTAAAACCATAAAGATTCTAAAAGACAACCTAGGGAAAACTCTTGGCCTAGAGTTTGGCCTAGGCAAAGAATTTATGACTAAGACCTCAAAAGTACATGCAACAACACAACAAAAAATAAGGCAATGGAACTTAATTAAACTAAAGAGCTTCTGTACAGCAAAAGAAACCATCAACAGAGTAAACAGACACCATACAGAATCAAAAGGATCTGAAGATACTTCTCAAAAGAAGACATACAACCAGCCAACAAAGATATGAAAAAATGCTCAACATCACTAATCACCAGAGAAATACAAATACAAGTACAGAAAAGCACCATCTCATATCAGTTAGATTGGCTATTATTAGAAGGTCAAAAAATAAATATGTCAGTGAGGATACAGAGAAAAGGAAATACTTAAATGCTGTTGGTGGGAATGTAAATTAGCTCAACCCTTATGGAAAACAGTATGAAGATTTCTCAAAGAACTGAAAATAGAGCTATCATTTGGCCCAGCAATCCCACTACTGGGTATCTACCCAAGGAAAAGAAATTGTTTTATCAAAAGATACCTGCAATCATAAGCTGATTGCAGCATTGTTCACAATAACAAAGTCCTGGAATCAACCTAAGTGTTCATCAATGGTTGATCAGATAATGAAAATGTATACACCAAGGAATACTATGCAGCCATTAAAAAGAATGAAATCATGTCCTTTGAAGCAATGGATGAGGCTGGAGGCTATTATCCTAAGTGAAATAACTCAGAAACAGAAAATCAAATACTCTGTGTTCTCACTTATAAATGGGAGCAAACAATGAACATGCAGATGGAGATAATAGATACTGGGGACTTCAGAAGTGGGAAAGTGGGAGGGGGCAGAGGGTTTGAAAATGACCCATTGGGTACAATGTTCACTATTTGGGAGATGGTTCACTAAAAACCCAAAACTCACCATTATGCAATATATCCGCATAAGAATCCTGCATACATATACCCCATGAATCTAAAATTATATTTTTTTCCAGGCATAGTGACTCATGTCCATAATCCAGCACTTCAGGAGGCTGAGGTGGGCAGATCACTTCAGCCTAGGAGTTTGATATTACCAACCTGGGCAACATGGCAAAAACCCATCTCTACAAAAATTAGCCAGGCATGGTGGTGTGCACCTGTAGTCCCAGCTACTCAGGAGGCAGGGGTGGGGGAATAAATTCAGCCCAGGGTGTTTGAGGCTGCAGGGAGCCATGATCATGCCAGTGCACTCCAGCCTGGATGACAGAGTGAGACCTTGCCTCAAAAAAAAAAAAAAAAAATTAATAAAGATTATAAAACTGTCAAAAATAAATGAAATTTGGGCTTCAATATATTATAAAATATAAGAGAATTCCTTCTCCAAAATGTAAAATAAAATTGTGTAGCTAGCCCTGATATTCACAGCACGTTGTCAATACTTGGAATATTTACAGGCTAGCGAACAGCAGCACCGACTTTCCCTTTGTCTCTTCCTTCCTCCATGACTTGCTGGTCAGTAACATTCTTCTTTCAAGTTCTTCATAGACATTTTCTTTGGCAAGATTGTTCCTCAGTTGGCTTTCTTCTACTTCACCTTTCTTTTTTGTCTTCTGCTACAGTGGCACCATTTTATGATAGCAACAGTGTAGATGTGATAGAATTCTGTTTGTGTTTTTGTTTTTGAGACAGAGTCTCACTCTGTTGCTCAGGCTGGAGTGCAGTGGCACCATCTCGGCTCACTGCAATCTCAGCCTCCTGGGTTTAAGCGATTCTCCTGTCTCAGTCTCCCAAGTAGCTGGGATTACAGGCGTACACTACCACGTCTGGCTAATGTTTGTATTTTTAAAAAAGACGGGGTTTCACCATGTTGGCCAGGGTTGTCTCGAACTCCTCGGGTGATCCACCTGCCTCAGCCTCCCAAAGGGTTGGGATTATAGGCATGAGCCACTGCACCCAGCCAGGTGTGATGGAATTCTAATCTCTCATTAAATAGTTCTTTTGGTATAAAAAAAAAAAAAAAAAAAAAAAGTCATCATTAAGACAAAAACAGGCTTTCCGGTTTCTCATTTTGATACTTCTATAAATATTCTCTACTAAAGCAGACAATTAATAGACAACACCCTGCCAACGTTTGTCTTCAACTTCTAGTTCCTTTAATATCACAGTGATGAGTAAAATTAAAAGAAAATTGTCAGAATAAAAATGTCACCTCAATAATTGAGTATAGAAGAGGAAAAATTATGCTATAAAACCCATTTCTGTATGTTAATGATTTGAAAGATAAAAAGTAACTTATCTGTGGATAAGTGGACGTGTTAATTTCTTCAAGTAATGGAGCCATGCTTTAGCTATTGGGAGATGAAGATACCAGAGCTATTTGTTTTCTGCTTATGACAATGCTGGGTTAACCTGTTTGAAATTAACAGTCTTGCTAAGAAAACAATACAAACTGGAATTTTAAAAACCTAACAAGGATTTGAAAATAAAATTATACACCAATCACCCTTACTTACATTGTTGCAAAAATCTTAAATAAATTATCAGCTAGTCAAGCCCAGTGCTATATAAAAAGAAAAATACATAATGACCAAATTAGTTTATTCTGAAGTTACAAACATGGTACAATCTTCAAAAAAAATCTATCAATGTGACTTTCACATTAACAGAAAAAAAAGAGGGAAAATGGTGCTTTTATCTTAAATAAAGAAAACATCTTTTGATAAACTACAACACCTGTTTTGGAATCAAACTAGGAAAAGAAGGGAAATTCCTTAATCTGATCAAAGATATCAACAAAAACTTACAATGAATATTATTTGTAATAATGAGGGGTTTTCTTTTGGGGGGGGGTTTATTTGTTTGTTTGTTTTTGAGACAGAGTCTTGCTCTGTCACCCAGACTACAGTACAGTGGTATGATCTCGACTCATTGCAACCTCTGCCTCCCAGGTTCAAGCGATTTTCCTGCCTCAGCCTCCTGAGCAGCTGGAATTACAGGCGCCTGTCACCACCCTTGGCTAATTTTTGTATTTTTAGTGGAGACGGGGTTTCACCATGTTGGCCAGGCTGGTCTCAAACTCCCGACCTCAAGTGATGATCTGCCCACCTCAGCCTCCCAAAGTGCTGGGATTACAGGCATGAGCCACCATGCCCTGCTATAAAGATGAGTTTTTAAAAGTTTTTCACCTTTCTACCTTTTGCACCTTGACTGGGAACAAGACAAGGTTACATATCTGTGCCACTTCTATTCAACATTGTCCTGGAGTCTTAATGACTTTAACAAGTCAACAAAAATATATAACAGAATAAATACTGGAAATGAAAAATATTATCATGATCATTTTAACAGCATATCCAAAATATTCTACAGATAATTATAGTTTACAAATGAATTTAATAAATAATTGCATTTTTATTCAATATAGAAAGCAATTCTATTTCTGCATACCAATAACAAAAGTAAGAAAAAAATGGAAATACTTAAAATAGTATAAAATATCATCAAACGCCTAAGAATATATAGACATAATCTCAACACTGAAAACTGCAAAACATTATTGATAGAAATTAAAGAAAACTTAAATAAATATAAGTACTTATTATGTTTGTAGATCAAAAGACTCAATGTTGTAAAGACGTCAACTCTTCACAAATTGATGTAAATCCAATGCAATCCCAACTTTGAAAGATCCCACAACATGTGTGTGTGTGTGTTTGTGTCTCAAAACTGGGAAGCTGATTCTAATATTTATACGGAAATATAAAGAGTTGAGATAATAAAAAAGGAAAAAACCTGTTATAATTCCTATAATACAAGATATTAAAACTTATTTAAAACTACAGTAATTAACAATCTGGCACTAGTGAAAGAATAAACAAATAGAGCAAACTAGACTTCAGAAACATATCTACACGTATACGGACTTTTGGTTTAAGATTTGATTTGCAGCATGTGACGTTTACAATTTTGCTCTAATGCTATGCTCACTCTTCCACCCTCCATCATAATATAGTCAGATGAGATCCAGGCCATTTGGAGATCCTGCAGAACGTCACATTGTTGTTGTACATTGTGGACATTGTGTTGACTCAGTCAGATAAGCCCCAAGGTAGCTGGAATGCTGGAAGCCTTAAGACACACGCACCTGAATTGGGATAGACCTGCTTCTGCGCTCATGCAAGTGGTTGTTGGCGGGACTCCGTTCCTTTAGGATTGTTGATCTGCGGGGCCTCAACTCCTCACTGGCTGCTGATCTGAGGCCATCCTTAGTTCTGTGTCTTGTGGTCCTGTTCATGGAGCAGCTCACAATATAGTAGCTGGCTTCCATCAGCAAGGGCAAGGCAAGAAAGAGTAAGTAAAAGGGGACATGGTCTTTTGTAGCCCAATCTAAGCAGTAACATTCAATCACTTTTGCCCTATTCTCTTAATTATTAGAGCAGTCACTAGGTCAGTCACTAAGACCAGCCCACATTCAAGGGTAGGGAATTGTATAAGGATACGAATACTCCAAGGGGAGAGTTGTTGGATTCATTTCAAAAGCTGCCTGCCACAAACTCTGAATTGCCAATGTAGAAATGTTAAATGGGAAAAATTGATTTTGGCCCCTGTAGCCTTAACTCTTGGTTTAATCCCCTGCTGCAACTAAAATATGATTTTTAAGATTTACCATAGAGGAAATGAGGAGAAGAGGCTTATTCAAGTTTACCTTATCTAACATAAGAGGCACATGACTTAAGCTCACATTCTTGCTGCTATCTCAACATGTCAGCTCTTACTTCCCATGAAGAAGAAGGAAAAAGGGAAGACCTTCTTACCTACTGACATATGTTAAAACTAAGCCGAGGTTTCCATGGAGTAGATGTACTTTTACCTCTTCCCTCTACTGGATACACTAACTGCTCCCCGCCCCCTGCCACTGTAAGAGTTATATATAAAACAAATATCAGAAGACTCTAAACAATGACAAAAAGGAGGCAGTCTCTCCAGGGACCTTGAGATCCAAAGAATCACATGATTACATGACGGTGAGTTCCGTGGGGTTGTTTGTTTCATCTTCTGTTTTTGTTTTGTTTTGTTTTGTTTTGTTTTTGCTTTGTATATTCCAGACCTAGAGACGAAGAAGCCAGCAACCTGGAACTGTCATCAAATACTGACATAAAAGTTCCTACAAAACCCAAGAAAAAGGGGAGTCTAGCAAACAAGAAAACTTTTACACAACTACCACTCTACTTCAACAAATGTCTCAGGTAAAACTGTACCTCCACTCACATCCCTACCAGCAAAGGCCAAGTAGGGAGTTCAGACTTTTACCCTTGCCCAGTTATAAAGAGGGTCCTCAACTCCCCCACTGACATAGTATCAGAGAAGGCTTATTAGGGAGCGACAGCTTTTATCTCCACCAGGTGGTAATGAAGTTGCCTTCAATTGTCAGTGGAGACCATGTTGGAAGCCTGGTCTTCCATCTACCCCCACCCAACAGTAATGTGATGCCCCTCTCCTTCCTGCTGGGCTGGGATTAGGGGAGGCCTAGCGAAGAGTCCGGGCTTTTAACTGTCAAAGGAGGCTAAGTAGGGAACACGGACTTCTACTCCCACTTGGCAATGACAAGGTGGTGACCCACTTTCCCTGTCAACGCAGTGTCAGAAGAAACAGCTAAAACAGAAGATATAAATAAAATCTAGAATCTCATAATATAATAATCAAAATGTTTAATTATCAATAAAAATATCACTCATTCTACCAAGAACCAGGAAGATCTGAAATTGAATGAAAAAAAAGGTAATCAATAGATACCAAAAACAAGATGGCAGGTATGTTAGAATTATCTGATATATTACCTAGCAGATTCTACAAAATTAACAAATCTGATAAATTATCTAACAAAGCAGCCATCATAAAATGCTTCCATAAATAATTACAAATATGTTTGGAAGAAACAAAGAACAGAGCCTCAGCAAAGAAATAGAAAGATATAGAGAAAAATCACATGAGAATTTTAGAACTGAAAAATGCGATGATCAAAATTAGACACTCTTTAGCAGCATACAGACATAAAAAATTAAAAACTTATGGATAGGATCAGCCAGGAGCGGTGGCTCATGCCTGTAATCCCAGCATTTTGGGAGGCTGAGGTGGGTGGATCACCTGAGATCCGGAGTTCAAGACCAGCCTGTCCAACATGGAGAAACTCCATCGCTACTAAAAATACAAAATTAGGCTGGTGTGGTGGCACATTCCTGTAATCCCAGCTACTCGGGAGGCTGAGGCAGGAGAATTGCCTGAAACCAGGAGGCAGAGGTTGCTGTGAGCCCAGATCATGCCATTGCACTGGGCAACAAGAATGAAATTCCCATCTCAAAAAAAAAAAAAAACCTCATGGATAGGCTTGAGAGGTGACAATGTGCTAGCAGCCCCCACTCTCAGAGCCTCCTCGGCCTCTGCATCCACTCTGGCTGCGCTTGAGGAGCCCTTCAGCCTTCCACCGCACCCTGGGAGCCCCTCTCTGGGTTGGCCAAGGCTGGAGCCGCTCCCTCTGCTTGCAGGGAGGTGTGGAGGGAGAGGCAAGGGCGGGAACCAGGGCTGGGCAGGCTCTCGCGGGTCAGTGCAGGTCAGGCGCGAGCTGAGGCTCAGCCGGCCGCAGAGGGAGTGGCCCACCGGTACCGCTGGCCCAGGGCAGCGAGGGGCTTAGCACACGGGCCAGTAGCTGTGGAGGCTGCCTCTGGTCCCCCAGCAGTGCCAGCTGCCTGCGCTGCTCTCAAATTCTTAGCTGCCTCCCCGCGGGGCAGGGTTCAGGACCTGCAGCCTGCCATGTTTGAGCTCCCCGCTCCGGTGGCCTCTGGCGCAGCCCCAGCCTCCCCTAGGGGCACCGCCCTCTGCTCCATGGCGCCAGGTCCCATCAACAACCCAAGGGCTGAGGAGTGCAGGCGCCGCTGGGGACTGGCGGGCAGCTCCGCCTGCAGCCCCTGTGCAGGATCCACTAGGTGAAGCCAGCTGGGCTCCTGAGCCGGAGGGGAACTTGGAGAACTGTTATATCTAGCCTGAGTGTTGCATGTGCACCAATCAGTACTCTGTATCTGGCTAATCTGGTGGGGACTTGGAGAACTTTTATGTCTAGCTAGAGGATCGTAAATACACCAATCAGCACTCTGTGGCTAGCTCAAGGTTTGTAAATACACCAATCAGTACTCTGTGTCTAGCTCAAAGTTTGTAAATACACCAATTGGTACTGTGTATCTAGCTAACTCTGTGTCTAGCTAACTTAGTGGGGGCTTCCAGAACTTTTCTGTCTAGCACTCTGTGTCTAGCTCAAGGATTGTGAATGCACACATCAGCACTCTGTCAAAACAGATCAATCAGCTCTCTATAAAATGGACCAATCAGCAGGATGTGGGTGGGGTCAGCTAAGGGAATAAAAGCAGGTTGCCCCAGCCAGCCAGTGGCAACCCACTCCGGTCCCCTTCCACAGTGTAGAAGCTTTGTTCTTTTGCTCTTTGTAATAAATCTTGCTGCTGCTCACGCTTTGGGTCCATGCTGCCTTTATGAGCTGTAATACTCACCGCAAAGGTCTGCAGCTTCACTTCTGAAGCCAACAAGACGACGAACCCACCAGTAACAACGAACAACTCCAGACGCACTGCCTTTAAGAGCTGTAACACCAGCAAGGTCTGCAGCTTCACTCCTGACAGCAAGACCATGAACCCACCAGAAGGAAGAAGATACAGACACATCTGAACGTCTGAAGGAACAAACTCCGGATACACCGTCTTTAAGAAATGTAACACTCACCTCGAGGGTCCGCGGCTTCATTCTTGAAGTCAGTGAGACCAAGAACCCACCAATCCTGGAGACAGGATAAATAGCAGAATGGAGGGGACAGAAGAAGGAATCAGTGAATGGGAAGATAATCAACAGAAATTCCCCAATCTGAAATACAGAGAGAAAATAGACTGGAAACAAAACAAAACATGAAGAGCCCCAGGTCTAGGTAAGGTTATAACAAAAGATCTAACATTCATGTCATTGCCATTTGAGAGAGAAGAAAGCCTCAAAGCAAAAGGATTTGAGTAGTAAAACGATTTTGAAAAATAATAACATTGGAGGAATCAGTCTACCCAATTTCAAGATTTATTATGTATCTGCAGTAATTAAGACTGTATGATATTAGAGGAGGATAGACACATAAATGAATGGAACAGAATAGAGAATTAAGAAACAGACCAGCACAAATATTCCCAAATGAATTTTTGCCAAAGGCACAAAGGGCAAGTGCACATTCACAATTAAAAAAAAAAAAACCCTGATCAAAGTCTCATAGCTAATAAAAAAAGTAACCGAAAATTGATCATAGACTTAAATGTCAAATGTAAAACTATAAAACTTAAAAGGAAAAAAATGAGAAAGTGTTCTGACTCTAGAGCTAGGCCAAAGTTCTTAGGCTGAACACCAAAAGCATGATTCATAAAAAGAAAAATTGATGGATTGGACTTCATCAAAATTTAAAACTTTTGCTTTGTGTAAAGCCTTGAGAAGAGGATTAAAATGCAAGCTACAGACTGGCAAAGATATTTTCAATCTATATATCTAACGAAAGACTAGTACCTTTACTTTGTAAAGAACCTTCCTAACTTAATGGTAAAATAAATAAACAAACAAACAAACAATCCAATTAGAAAATAGACAAAAGACATGAAGAGATGTTTCACTGAAGGAGACATACAGATAACAAATAAATCCATGAAAAGATGATCAACAGCATTAGCCAGTATGGATATGCAAATTGAAGCCACAGTGAGGTATCACTGCACACCTATTAGAGTGTCTAAAATTGAAGAAAAAAGGATAGTGACAACACCAAATGTTGGTGAGAATGAGAAGAAACTGATCACTAACACCTTTCTGATAAGAATATAAAATGGTACAGCCACTGTGGAAAACAACCCGGCAGTTTTTAAAAGCACTGAATATGCAGCTATCATATGACTCAGCCATTACACTCCTGGATATTTACCCCCCAAAATTAAAACACATGTTCACGTAAAAACCTAAACACAGCTGCATATAGCAGCTTTATTAATAATAGTCAAAACCTGGAGGCCGGGCACAGTGGCTCATGCCTGTAATCCCAACACTTTGGGAGGCCGAGGCAGGCAGATCATCTGAGATCAGGAGTTCGAGACCAGCCTGGACAACAAGGTGAATCCCCATCTCTACTAAAAGTACAAAAATTAGCTGGGTATGGTGGCGGGTGCCTGTAATCCCAGCTACTCAGGAGGCTGAGGCAGGAGAATCGCTTGAACCCGGGAGGTGGAGGTTGCAGTGAGCCGAGATCACGCCACTGCACTCCAGCCCGGGTAACAGAGCAAGACCCTGCCTAAAAAAAAAAAAAAATCTGGAGACTATCTAGATTTCCTTCAATGGGTGAATGTTTAAACAAACTGTGGTATCACCATATTATGGAATACTACTCAGAAATGAAAAGGAATCAAGTCCTGATAGACACAAACCACTGAAATATGCTGAGTGTAAACAAAGTTAATCCTAAAAGGCAGCATCATGTTGTATGATTCCACTTGTATTACATTTTTAAAATGAAAAAACTGTGCAAATGGAAAATAGATTATTGGTTGCCAGGGGTAAGGATGGGGGGAAGAGGAGATACAGAGAGCAGCGAGTGTGTTTATAAAAGAACAATATTAGAAATCCTTGTAGTGATGGAGATGCTGTTTCTTGAATGGGTCAAAGTCACAGTATCCTGCTTGTTATATTATACTGTAGTTTTGCAATATGTTATTACTAGGGGAAAATGGATAAAAAGTACATGGGTGTTTATGTTTGCATGTGAATCTAGAATTATAGTAAGATAAAATGCTTAATTAAAAAAATAACTACTTAATTTAAAAAAAAATAACTAAATGGCCAGGTACAGTAATTCACTCCTGTAATCCTTGTGGATCACGAGGTCAGGGGATTGAGACCATCCTGGCCAACACGGTGAACCCTCATCTCTACTAAAAATACAAAAATTAGCTAGGCATGGTGGTGTGTGCCTGTGATCACAGTTACTCGGGAGGCTGAGGCAGGAGAATCACTTGAACCAGGGAGTTGGAGGTTGCAGTGAGTTGACATCGCGACACTGCACTCCAGCCTGGCGACAGAGCAAGACTCTGTCTCAAAAAATGAAACAAACAAACAAACAAAAAAACAAAACAAAAAGAAACTAAACCTACAATTCAGGAATTCTGCTCCTTTCAAACTGAAATATATTTGCTGTAAAATGGATAGGGAATTTAGTTTAACCATTTCTCATCTTAGGAAAAATTCCCCTAAACACAGTCAGTAGAATATTCTGAATGCCCAGAGGTATCCAGCAAAATAAAAATTTGCTTTGATGGCAGCAGTTTTGTGCACTATTGCTCTTAAAAACTACTGCTGTCTCTTTCTGTCTCTAAGACCAGTAAGTATTCAGACAGATAAGAGTTGCACTAATCAAGGACTCTCCAAACTTTCAAGAGTTGTTTTATCTTCTTTGGAGAAACAAGTCTTTCCCTTTTAAAAAATATTATGAGTATATGAGTATATATATATATATATATATATATGGTTAAATTTGAATAAGTCTTTGTTCTGAGAATAATTTGTGAATTTTATCCCATCACTTGAGCTAACTAGAAAAATCTCTATGGTATAAAAACTTCAAATTGGACCATTTCTTTGTGTGTACTCTCTACTTGTGTATTTCAACTTTGCATATGATTATTTTCCTCAGCCCCTTCATAGTTTCTTCAAAGCCAGCAAAGACACAACTGCATCCACTAGCATTATGGGTAATAGTCTGATAGCCTGGAATTTATTCTTTCATAAATGACAGTAACTAATGAGGCTCTGGCAAAAAATATTCTTGGTGGCATTATTTGTAGGGTATGCTAGGAAACTGCTCCTTATGTTAATTTACTAGCATGAAGAAAATAGGTTGGATGTAGTGGCTCACTCCTGTAATCCCAGTACTTTGGGAGGCCGAGGCGGGTGGATCACCTGAGGTCAGGAGTTCAAGACCAGCCTGGCCAACATGGTGAAAACCCATCTCTACTAAAAACACAAAAATTAGCCATGCCTACCTGTATTCCCAGCTACTTGGGAGGCTGAGGCAGGAGAATCACTTGAACCCAGGAGGCAGAGGCTGCAGTGAGCTGAGATTGAGCCACTGCACTACAGCATGTACAACAGAGCAAGACACTATCTCAAAAAAAAAAGGAAAAGAAAAAGAAGGCTTTGATTATGTCAGAACAATGATCATGCTAATTTTCAGATAATTAATTTAATTTTGAAATTAAAAAATTGTAATCACTATTGTCTATGGCCTTCACCTACATGATTAAAACAAATTTAAAAAGCCTTCAACTGGGGCCAGGCATGGAGGTTCATGCCTGTAATCCCAGCACTTTGGGAGGCCGATGTAGGAGGATCACTTGAGCTCAGGAGTTCGAGACCAACCTGGCCAACAATGGTGAAACACCATCCTTACTGAAAACACAAAAATCAGCCAGGCCTGGTGGCAGGTGTCTGTGGTCCCAGCTACTTGGGAGGCTGAGGCAGGAGCCTGGGAGGTAGAGATTACAGTGAACTGAGACTGTGCCACTGCACTCCAGCGATTGTGCCACTGCACTCCAGCCTGGGTGGTAGAGCAAGACTCTGTCTCAAAAAACAAAACAAAACAAAAATTGTAGTAGCCCCTCTTACTTTTACTGCTTCACCCTTCCAACAGTCTTGTAAGCACCTAACTGCTGCCCTAAATCTCTTTCTACTTGAAACACTTAGGATGTTTTATATGTCCCTTTCTTAATCCTTACTGAAACAGAGATACTTTGTTTAAATTACTTTAAAAGGTTAAAAATATTAACACCTCTTTTTAAGATTACATATCATACATTGTTAAAAGATAATCTAAATTTGTTGGAATTAATCCATTCCGTTTGCTTTTACAAACTAACAATTTACTTACAAAGAAATTGAGGTTTTTTGTGTAATTTTACTTTAACTTAGTGGTACATTATGGAATTAAGGTCTCTAGGAATGCCTCTCTTTGCAAAGTGTGGGAGTTTTAAATCCGTGTCCTTGCAAGGAGGGGATGGCTGAAATTGCTCCCCCAAAAGATATCTGGAGACATTTTTGGTTGTCAAACTGGGAGTGAGGATGCTACTGATAATCCATGGATGGTAGCCAGGGATGTTGCTAAACATCCTACGAAGTACAGGAGAGCTCCTTACAATGAAGGATTATCAGGCCCAGAATGTCAGTAGTGCCAAGGCTGAAAAACCATGGTTTAAAGAGTGCCTTTCTGTAATCTCATGCTTACTGATTCTAAGCTTGGACCTTTCCACTGACCTTTACTATAGTTACCCAAACTACTCATTTCCTTCTTGTTTTATATCTGATAAAGTTCACCACTTTGGCTCCTCTAATTCCCAGAAAGTTCTGCTGCTTATCAGTTTATCCTTTCCTCTTGTGAAAACCCAGTTTCCACCAGGGATGTCACGGCCCATCACTACGTGTTTCTTTGAAACATGATAATTAGATATGGGCAGCTGCCGGGAGAGTTCATGCAGATGAGACAAGTCAGAAGAAGAACTTATTTATTTCTGTGCACAGGGTCACAAAATTTCAGGATTGGAAGGAATCTTAGAGAATGTCTCAACTCGCATGCTCACATTAGATTCTAGAAAATGGAAACCCAGAGAGGCAAATTAACTCCTTCAGAGCTATCTATTTCTTTTTCCTTTTTTTTCTTTCTTTTTTTTTTTTTTTTGAGATAGAGCCTCACTCTGTCCCCTAGGCTGGAGTGCAGTGGCACGATCTTGGCTCACTGCAAGCTCCGCCTGCCAGGTTCACACCATTCTCCTGCCTCAGCCTCCAGAGTAGCTGGGACTACAGGCGCCTGCCACCACGCCCAGCTAATTTTTTTTGTATTTTTAGTAGAGACGGGGTTTCACCGTGTTAGCCAGTATGTTCTCGATCTCCTGACCTTGTGATCCGCCTGCCTCGGCCTCCCAAAGTGCTGGGATTACAGGTGTGAGCCATCGCACCCGGCCAGAGCTATCTATTTCTATGCTAAAATTCTATCTAATAGCATTCACAGGACTTGTCAAAGCTCCCACCTTATTCCAGGATAGAATGTTCCTGAATAGAAGACTAAACCAAAGATAGAAAAAGGTATTTTTCCCAATGCCAAGCCCACTCTTCTGGTCATTTAACCCCCAATACATCTTAACTCTGGATTAATTTGGCTTTGAGAAGTATGTTTTTCGTACTCTTTGAGCTAGACACGCCTCAGGACAGAATGATAGAGAAGTCCAGGGGCTTAAAATGTCCAGTTCAGACCTTGCCAGCTCTTCTCCCAAGAGAATCTGTAAGAAATCTAGGATTAAACTCTGAATTTTTTTATCTTGTCCAAATTCCTATATAAGGGGTCTGGGGAGTCATGCCCTACAAATCACAAATTCTCATCAGATGGGTTTTATTTAACCCTATATATCATGACTTACTTTCCAACCTGACCCTGGCATAATATTATGAGACAAGGAAGAAAATCAAAATATTTTATCCCCAAAACATGTTTATTTGCCATATTTTGAAATGGTCCTGCAAAGTTGTTCTTTGTGGGGGAAAATTTACATCTGTAAAGAATCTCTATTAACGTAGCTAGATCTTTTCCTTTCGCAGCCTCCCAATCCTGAAGAGATTAACGAAGATCTGAATAGGAAACAGTTGTCATCTGTCTCTAATGGCAGCCGCCATAAGACTTCAAAAGAACTTCAGTCTCCACAATTTTTATATTAACCTGAACACTCGCTTCTATCAATCCCAAGTCTTTAGACAAACTCAACCAATTGTCAATCGGAAAATGTTTAAATTCACCTATAACCTGGAGCCCCGCCCGCCCCCCCCCCCTCCACCCATCTCCACTTTGAGTTGTCCGGCCTTTGTGGACCAAACCAATGTATTTCTTAAAGGTATTTGATTGATGTCTCATGCCTCCCCCAGGATCTTGCTTCAAGTGCCGGAAATCTGACCACTGGCCAAGGAATGCCCGCAGCCCGGGATTCCTCCTAAGCGGTGTCCCATCTGTGAGGGACCCCACTGGAAATTGGACTGTCCAACTAGGCCCAAGGCTCTGACTGACTCCTCCACAGATCTTCTCGGCTTAGCGGCTGAAGACTGACGCTGCCCCATTGCCTCGGAAGCCTCCTGAACCATCACAGACGCTTTGGGTAACTCTTACAGTGGAGGGTAAGTCCGCCCCCTTCTTCATCAATACGGAGGCTACCCACTCCACGTTACCTTCTTTTCAAGGGCCTGTTTCCCTTGCCTCCATAACTGTTGTGGGTATTGACGGCCAGGCTTCTAAACCTCTTAAAACTCCCCAGCTCTGGTGCCAACTTGGACAACATTCTTTTATGCACTCCTTTTTAGTTATCCCCACCTGCCCAGCTCCCTTATTAGGTCGAGACATTTTAACTACATTATCTGCTTCCCTGACTATTCATAGGCTACAGCCACACCTCATTGCCGCCTTTTCCCCCAGTTCAAAGCCTCCTTTACATCCTCCCCTTGTATCTCCCCACCTTAAACCAGTAGAGGCATCTGTTGCCTCTATTCCCTCCTTGGCGACTGATCATGCACCCCCTACTATCCCATTAAAACCTAATCACCCTTACCCCGCTCAACGCCAATATCCCATCCCACAGCATGCTCTAAAAGGATTAAAGCCTGTTATCACTCACCTGTTACAGCATGGCCTTTTAAAGCCTGTAAACTCTCCTTACAATTTCCCCGTTTCACCTGTCCAAAAACCAGACAAGTCTTACAGGTTAGTTCAGGATCTGCGCCTTATCAACCAAATTGTCTTGTCACTCCATCCTGTGGTGCCAAACCCATGTACTCGCCTATCCTCAATACCTCCCTCCACGACATCTCCACAACCCAGTGTTCTGTTCTGGATTTCAAACGTGCTTTCCTTACTATTCCTTTGCACCCTTCACCCCAGCCTCTCTTCGCTTTCACTTGGACTGACCCTAACACCCATCAGGTTCAACAAATTACCTGGGCTGTACGGCTACAAGGCTTCATGGACAGCCTCCATCACTTCAGTGAAGCCCAAATTTCTTCCTCATCTGTTAGCTATCTCGGCATAATTCTTCATGAAAACAAACCTGCTCTCCCTGCTGATCATGTCTGGCTCATCTCCCAAACCCGAACCCCTTCTACAAAACAATTCCTTTCTTTCCCAGGCATGGTTAGCTACTTCCACCTTTGGATACCTAGTTTTACCATGCTGACTAAACCATTATGTAAGCGCACAACACCAAACCTAACTGACCCCATAGATCCTAAATCCTTTCACCACTCCTCTTTCTGTTCCTTAAAAACAGCCCCTGCACTAACTCCCTAACTTCGTCCCAACCCTTTTCATTACACACAGCCAAAGTGCAGGGCTGTGCAGTCGGGGTTCTTACACAAAAGCCAGGACTGCGTCCTGTAGCCTTTCTGTCCAAACAACTTGACCTTACTGTTTTAGCCTAGCCCTCATGTCTGTATGTGGTGGCTGCTGCCGCCCTAATACTTTAAGAGGCCCTCAAAATTACAAACTATCCTCAACTCACTCTCTACAGTTCTCATAACTTCCAAAATCTATTTTCTTCCTCACACCTGACACATATACTTTCTGCTCCCTGGCTCCTTCAGCTGTACTCACTGTTTTTGGAGTCTCCCACAGTTACCATTGTTCCTGGCCTGGACTTCAGTCCGGCCTGCCACATTATTCCGGATACCACATCTGACCCCTATGACTGTATCTCTCGGATCCACCTGACATTCACTCCATTTCCCCACGTTTCCTTCTTTCCTGTTCCTCACCCTGATCACACTTGGTTTATTGATGGCAGTTCCATCAGGCCTAATCGCCACTCACCAGCAAAGGCAGACTATGCTATGGTATCATCCACATCTATCATTGAGGCTACTGCTCTGCTCCCCTCCACTACCTCTCAGCAAGCCGAACTCATTGCCTTAACTCAGGCCCTCACTCTTGCAAAGGGACTACACGTCAATATTTATAATGACCCCATGTCCTGCACCACCATGCTGTTTTATGGGCTGAAAGGTTTCCTCACTATGCAAGGGCCCTCCATAATTATGCGTCTTTAATAAAAACTCTTCTCAAAGCCAGAGTCATTTACTTCCAAAGGAAGCTGGAGTCATTCACTGCAAACGTCATCAAAAGGCATCAGATCCCATCGCTCAGGGGCAAGGCTTATGCTGATAAGGTAGCTAAAAAAGCAGCTAGTGTTCCAACTTATATCCGTCTGGGCAGCTTTTCTCCTTCTCATCTGGCCACTCCCACCCACTTCCTCACTGAAACTTCCACCTATCTCTTCCCACACAAAGCAAATGGTTCTTGGACCAAGGAAAATATCTCCTTCCAGTCTCACAGGCCCATTCTAATTCTATTCTCTTCATTTCATAACCTCTTCATGTAGGTTACAAGCCACTAGCCCGCCTCTTAGAACCTCTCATTTCCTTTCCACCATGGAAATCTATCCTCAAGGAAATCACTTCTCAGTGTTCCATCTGCTATTCTACTACTCCTCAGAGAGGATTCAGGCCCCCTCCCTTCCCTACACACCAAGCTAGGGGATTTGCCCCTGCCCAGGACTGGCAAATTGACTTTACTCACATGCCTTGAGTCAGGAAACTAAAATATTTCTTGGTTTGGGTAGACACTTTCACTGGATGGGTAGAGGCCTTTCCCACAGGGTCTGAGAAGGCCACTGTGGTCATTTCTTCCCTTCTGTCAGACGTAATTCCTCGGTTTGGCCTTCCCACCTCTATACAGTCTGATAACGGACCGGCCTTTAGTAGTCAAATCACCCAAGCAGTTTCTCAGGCTCTTGGTATTTAGTGGCTCCTGGTTTTACCGCAAATCACCACCCTTAAGTCTCTCTTGAAGTGGATAGAAGATCTTCAGTGGCAAGGTACCCTCCAATACTTTCACCCTGATGAAGTCCTATTCTTCACTTTTATACTTACTCTTATTCCGGTTCCCGTTCTTATGCCACCCTCTACCTCTCCCCAGCTATCTCCACCACACTATCAATCTCACTCTCTCCTAGCTGTTTCTAATCCTTAACAGACAGTTGCTGTTTTGCATTTCTCTTTCCTCCAAAATCTCAGAGGCCTCAACTTACTGCTAAAAGAAGGGGAGACTCTGTATATTTTTAAATGAGGAGTGCTATTTTTACCTAAATCAATCTGGCATGGTATATGACAATATTAAAAAACACAAGAATAGAGCCTAAACTTGTGCCAACCAAGCAAGTAATTACACTGAACCCCCTTGGACATGCTGTCATTGGATGTCCTGGGTACTACCAATTCTTGCTCCTTTAATACCTGTTTTTCTCCTTCTCTTATTTGGACCTTGTGTCTTTCGTTTAGTTTCTCAGTTCATACAAAACCACATCCAGGCCATCACCAATAATTATATATGACAAATGCTCCTTCTAACAGCCCCACACTATCACCCCTTACCCCAAAATCTTTCTTCAGTTTAATCTCTCCCACTCTAGGTTCCCATGCTGCCCCAATCCCGCTTGAAGCAGCCCTGAGAAACATTGCCCATTATCTCTCCATACCACCCCCAAAACATTTTGACACCTCAACACTTCAGCACCATTTTGTTTTATTTTTCTTATTAATCTAAGGAGACAGGAATGTCAGGCCTCTGAGCCCAAGCTAAGCCATCATATCTCCAGTGCCCTTGCATGTATATATGCAGATGGCCTGAAGCAACTAAAGATCCACCAAAGAAGTGAAATTAGCCTTAACTGATGACATTCCACCATTGTGATTTGTTTCTGCCACACCCTAACTGATCAATGTACTTTGTAATCTCCCTCACCCTTAAGACAGTTCTTTATAATCTCCCCCATCCTTCCTTCTTTGTAATTCTCCCCACCCTTAAGAATGTACTTTGTGAGATCCACCCCCTGCCCCAAAAATATTGCTCTTAACTCTACTGCCTATCCCAAAACCTGTAAGAACTAATGATAATCCCACCACCCTTGCTGACTCCTTTTTCAAACTCAGCCCGCCTGCCCCCAGGTGAAATAAACAGCCTTGTTGCTCACACAAAGCCTGTTTGGGGGTCTCTTCATATGGACATATGAGGCAGTCACCACACCTGGCCTTTTGTAATTTTAAAGGAATATTTTGCTAGCAATGTTAACACAAAAGGGGCCAAAAGAATAAGAACTGAAAAGGGAACAAAGGTCTTTGCAATCAAGAGGCCATTGATTTCCTCATAACTACAATTTCCATGGAGTGGGGAGAAGCCAGATTTGTAAAGGATCCAAAACCCAGCATTTAGGAAATGGGATTATGGCCACAGACCACTGATACCTAAGATAGAGAATGAGTCAAAAAATGAACATGATGACGAGAGGTGGCACTGGGGTCCAATAAAATTATAAATTTGTTTCTGGTTTTTTGTTTTGTTTTCTTTTGGTAAGAAGCAACAAGACTCACTCATTTTTCTTTTCTTTATTTTTTTCAATATAGAAAATGACCCTGTATTAGATAAATCAAAAGAGTTTTATTATAAGGGATTAGCTCATGAGATTATGGAAGCTAAGTCCCAAGACTTTCAGGGTGAGTTGCAAGCTAGAAACCCAGGAGAACTGATGATATAATTTCAGTCCATAGGCCTGCAGGCTTGAGACTCAGGCCAAAGTGATGTTTTAGTTTGAGTTTCAAGGGAAGGAATAAAAATAATGCCCCAGCTTGAAGGCCATCATGAAGGAAGAGTTCCCTCTTCTCAGCCTTTTTGTTCTATTCAGATCTCAGTTGGTTGGATTGGGCCCCTGGACCTCCACATCAGGGAGGCAATGTGCTTTACTCATCCAGAAACCCCTGCACAGAAACACCCAGGATGATGTTCAGCCCAGTGCCTAGGCACCCCTGGCCCAGTTAAGTTAACATGAAATTAACCATTACAGACTCAATAGATAGAAATACACTGAATAAGGAGAGAAAGATCAGTTTGATGACACAAAGTTTTGGCAAAGAAAGGAAATCACAGAACTGAGCATCAACAGGTTAAGATAGATTATTAAGACAGGAGCCACTCACAGAGATAACTATAGCACAGAGGTGGGAAGCTATGACACATTCAAGGGAATAAATAACTTTTCATATTTCAAGATTAAAAAGTTAGTATTTTTAGAGATGGAAACCCACTAAATCCAATTCTTCTAAGTGAAAAAGAAATGTGTTTGTTTGAATATTCATTTGCAAAGTGGCTACAAAAATCACAAATCAGCTGTTAAATTTCTTAATTTTATTCTGTGTCTGAATACCCTAAAGAGTAAACAAATTATTGGTCTCCTTTAGTCTGTGTCTTATATTGCCATTTTCATTTTAATCAAATTTTATTAAATTATATTAAATGCATTGTATTAGTCAGGGTTCTCTAGAGGGATAGGACTAATCGGATATCTGTATGTGTGAAAGGGAGTTTATTAAGGAGAGTTGACTCACACAATCACAAGATTAAGTGCCACAATAGGCCATTTGCAAGCTGAAGAACAAAGAAGCCAGTCCGAGTCCCAAATCCTCAGAAGTAGAGAAGCTGAGACTGCAGTCTTGAGTCTGTGGCTGAAGGCCCGAGAACCCCTGGCAAATCACTGGTGTAAATCCAAGAGTCTAAAAGCTAAAGAGTCTGATGTTTGAGGGCAGGAAGCCTCCAGCACGGAAGAAAGATGAATGTCAGAAGACTTAGCCAGTCTAGTCCTTCCACGTTTTTCTGCTTGCTTAATTCTAGCTGTGCTGGCAACTGATTACGTGGCACCCACCCAGATTAAGGGTAAGTCTGCCTCTCCCAGTCCACTGACTCATATATTAATGTCCTTTGGCAACAACCTCACAGATACACTCAGGAACAATACTTTGCATCCTTCAATCCAATCAAGTTGACACTCAGTATTAACCATGACATGCATTTAATGATTTATTTAATTAAATATTATTTAAAACTAAAGCCTGAAGTTTCTATTAAAATTTTTCCCTAAAGCAGATCCAGGATTCATAAATCACAACTCCAGTGCCCTGATTATTGCTGCCGCGGAAAAAGTTAATGCCAAGGATTGCAAAAGTGTGAATGTTCTTTTTTTATTTTGGTAGAAAGACTTAGAAACATTTTTATACAAGACAGAAAGTTCATAACTAAGACTACTTTAAAGAATCCTATCAAATTATCCACATGGAATATGAGAGAGCACAGCATTGAGATGCTTCTTTCTACTCAATTATTATAAACATGCAATTTCTTTCTCTAAGTAATTGCAAGCCTTCTGCTGTAACTTGCAGGGGAGTTCTCCATAGATCAGTCGTCTTGCTCACAGCTCTCTTCCAATTAAGAAAGAAGCCTATGCTTTATTTCCCTTTTGATTTTTATGTATTTGTCTATTGACTAGGGGTGGATAATAAACACTGTTTTGAGAGGATTAATGAATTCAGAGAGAATATGAAAACCACAGGGGCTGGAACAGGTCTCTCATCTCTATATTGGCATGTTTAGACTCAGCATATAGAGGTAGGGCCCCTGTTTATATACACAATTTTATTTTTTAAAAATGTATTGCAAAGTTCTTGAGCTCATATGAGGTATACTGATTTATTAATGAAGATTTAGAATGATGTTTATTGTTCTATTCATGAACATGAAGATTCTTTGTAGCATCCGGCCATCATTTCTTCTTGTACAGGTCTATAGCTATCATTTTATTACTATGTTCTTTGTTATTAAATGTGTCATTCCTGGCTCATTTTATAGCTCCAATCACAAGAAAGAAGTAGCAAAGCTGTTATTGTTCACAATGCCATGGGTCTTTGGAAGCTGTTGTGTTGAAGCGATATCACCCTTCCTGCTTCTGCAGTTCCCTAATAGCATGTATTTAATGCTGGGTATATCATCGCTCCTGACACTGCTCCGCCCACCATGTCACTTATGATTACTGGTGTCAGCAGTTCTCACCAAGGTTGCTGTCGTGCTCCATGATAATGACTACTAAATGCAATTCTTACCTGCAGGAAAACCTGAATTAAAATTCTTTTTTTTTTTTTTTGTCATGTTAAATGTATTGTTTGGAATTTTTTAGCATAGATGTAGAACAATAAAACTTCCAACTGTGTCTTCTTTTCAACTCTGTAGGCCATCCAAGCTGGGTGCATTCCTAGGATGTGATTTCTTTTAGTGTGGATTAAACCCTGCCTTCTACCCACCAACACCAGCAAGGAAGTATAGAAGACCAGTACCATTTACTCAAGGAATGTCCATCTTTCATTTGGAATGCCTTAAGACTTTCAGGAAGAGCATGCTATCACTACATCAATTGGAGGCAAGAGAGGACATCAGTTGGAGGGGACTGTTAGCTTATGGACAATGATTTTGAAAGCCTTGAGAAGGTGCAGAAAATATAGGTAAGGCCATCCCCAGAAAACTGCCTGATATGGTATGGAGTCTGCAGAGGGCAGAAGGTGACTGCCCTGGGTCCCTGCCATGGGAAGTGGGAGTACAGGGTAAAGGATACTTACCAACACCCCCTCCTCAGTGCCTTGGGGCTGTAGATGAGAAGGGCCTGTGGTCAGTTGGAAGTTAACAGATTGGCCCAAACTTGGCTCAGTATGCAAAAGTAGGCAGTGGACTGTTGAAATCCAAATCCCTGCACTCCTCACTTCCAATGTGACTCACCTCAAACCAACTACTGTTCTTACAGTCCAATTTTACATAATCCCACAAAAGAAATACCATGCTGGCCAACAGGAACTATGTGTTTGGGACAGGAGGGAAAGGAATACAGAGCAGGCACTGAATACAGCCTTAGGAAATTTCTAGGAAGACACTTTCAGCAACCAGGACCCACACATGACCAAGTCCCGGGCACTGGAGAGGGTATTTTTTCAAGGAAGATACTCCATTGCATTGGGGATGGGTGGTCCTCAGACACAAGACCTGGATAGGAGGCAAGCTTTCCTGGGTCCAAGAGTGGTACTAAAATGTGTGGTCAAATGCAGGGTTTGGAAGGAGTTGAAAGGAAACCTGGAGCCCTGATTTTCTAGCTATCTTATAGTCACCAATAAAGAATATTAATTCTTTATTAATATTAAAAATTGTGCATATGTGTGTGTGTGCACATGTATATACACTAGGGTGAGTGGGGAGAAGAGAGCAAGAGAAAATACAAATGTATTGATTTGAGTGCATAAGAGTGTATCAAATATTACCATCATTCTAACAAACTTCTATAAAACAAAAGACATCAAAACTTAGCTTCTGGTTTTACCACTCCAAACATCTACAATAGCTTACACTTATACAATTTTCCAGTGGAAGTTAGAAATAAAAAGTATTTTCTACCAAACATCTAATGTGCCTTTTAGCCACTCTTTCTGATTTTCAGCTATGCCTGAATCAATAGCTTCACGAATTTGATAAAGTCTGTCTTGGTCCCAATGCAAACTTTGACTAAAAGAGAAGAGAGTCTGTTAATCCTTCTTTCTCTAAAATAATTTTTCATATTGTCATGATCTCCCTCAGTGTCCTCAGATTCTGTCCTAATTCCCTAGTTAAGAGGTTGTGTTATTTTTCCCTTGGGTAGTAAAATTTTAGTCAGCTTCAACAAAGTGTCATCTCATCTGCACCTCCACCACCTCTCTATGATGCTGATTTCCAAACTCATGCTGAACATTAAGACGGTCTCCATGGTGGCAGGCTGGGGTCGATTTCTGAAGCAGCAGGGAGTAGATAGGTTCACATGACTGGACTCCAGGGTTTTCAATCAGGTAGGAAGGGTGAGATTAAGTTTCAGATGAGAAATAAAACGATTATGGTAGATCCTAAAACTAGAGCTCTGGACCCAGAGAAAAACAACCAAAATAGAAACCAAACAGAAGTAAATATAAAAGCTGACAACAGGCACATTCTTGGAAAATGTGAGAAAATGCTAGCAGAAAACTGGCAAATATTTGTTTTTACTTTTTTCTCCTATCATCAGCACAAGTAGATTTTCCTACCAGAGAGTGTGACTACACTGAGAAGAGGAACCAGGAAATGATTTTTAAAGAGGTGGTAGTCAGCATTAACAGCAGAAAATTAGTTGCTGCTAGAAAATTTTTCAGAGCTACTCACCCAATTACTTTACAGTTGAGAAGAATTATTTCAAAATAATCAGCTATGTATTCAGTAGCAAATCTACCAATAGAATTGGGACCATTTGTAGAAGAAAAAGGTGAATGGATTAAAATAAGAGTAGTTTATAAAGTATTCTTACATTCTACAAGTGTTTTTTTTTTTTTTAATTACATGTTGAGAGTATACAATTTTAGATAATTAAAAGCAAAACAGGAAACACACATAGAATGATGGCTTTGTCAGCAAGATCAATGACTACACAAGTGACTGCATCTATCAAGGATGTGAGACAGAAGCATAAATGTTAAAAGAAGAAAGACACAGATTATATTCACACTATATTTAAAATAAAAACTACCAAAGGCATTAAAGATAAAAAGAGGAAAATAAAAAAGGAAACAAAACTATTTCAGTGTAGGGGCATAGTTTAAATATTTGGTATTTGCCTTCTCAATAATGCACTCTGTATTAATCCATTTTCACACCCCTATAAAGAAATGCCAGAGACTGGATAATTTTTAAAGGAAAAAAGTTTCATTGACTCACAGTTCCACGTGGCTTGAAAGGCCTCAGGAAACTTACAATCATGGTGAAAGACAAAGCAGGCACATCTTACATGGTTGCAGGCAAAAGTGAGCAAAGAGCGAAGTGGGAAGAGCTCCTTATAAAACCATCAGATCTCGTGAGAACTCATTCACTACTATGAGAACAGCATGGGGAAACCATCTCCATGATCAAATCACCTCCCTTCATTGACACATGGGGATTACAATTCTAGATGAGATTTGTGTGGGGACACAGAGGCAAACCATATCACACTCTAAGCAAAAAGTAACTATAGTAACAAAAATTGTGGTGAAGGAATGTAATATATTGAAAAAGTCAGGGTTGTTTTTACTAAGATTCGTGCTATAAATAAAAAATTGTGGCCAGAAGAAGAAAAACAAATACCTACAGATACTTAGAAAAGAAAAGAAAAAACAGATCTTGCTACCTTTGTTCTGTACTGGTTTCCTTAATTTCATATTGTTACTTTTAACCCCTGTACATTGTAAAATGTTTCTGAGGAGATAACTTGGTTTGAAGGCTGCTCCTGGCTGTCATAGTTGAGTATTTATTTATAATCTCCTTCTTTAATTCCTGAGACATTCAGTTTTTAATTCATGCTGGAAATAAAACATTCTTTGCATTTTTTTTCTTTTTTTTTGAGATGAAGTCTCACTCTGTCTCCCAGGCTGGAGTGCACTCCCCTCTTGGGGAGGCCTGTGGTGTTTCCTGCCAACCCACTCACTTCTGCTAGGAACATCTCCAGCCTCTTCTAAGAGAAGGGTTGATTATTATAGGGAGTCTATTGGTCCTGAAGGAAAATTTCCCTCCTTCTTTCCCAGTGATCAGCATATACTGAGAGGTATCAGCAAAGTAGTTTTGAAAGAGTTCAGATCCCAAAAGACCTTTCTGCACATTATCCCTAGGGCAATGATGACTTATTTCCAACCAATAAATAAGAGGGATCACTTAAATGATTCATCCCAGTTATGTTTCCCACCTACACAGAGAAGCTGTGGTAACAATACTCATTGCTGAAAAACATTTTTAAAGGAAAATTCTTTCTAAACAGACACCCAGCTATACTAATAGTCTTTTATCAATTATTGGGAGAAAAAGAAAATTTTTTAAAGCTTATAGATTTGTGTGTGGGCAAAAGCCTATCTCAAGAATGTTAAAATTATTGAGACTGCTGACTTTCGAAATGTTGACTTGTATCTCCTCTTCCCGACACATCTGGTGCAGGTGTAAGTACAGATAGAGGCCCAAGGATCTATGATTACTTAATTTTTGTGGGAATTTAGATCACTTGTAAAGGCACCAATGAAACATCCACAAACGTTTTATTGTTATTAAAATGATAGTTCTTGAAGACATGTACCCCTCCAAGTGAGCATAAAATGTCATTACATGCAGTGATAAACACATGAAATTTGAGAAATATAAAATAGTGCATTAAATTTTAAATTCCTTAAGTATCTTCTGCCATGCTTCTGTTAATAAGCTAAATTTGACCAATATCACTGTTTTCCACTTATGATAATCTCTTTGCTAATGTGGTTAAAGAGAAACCACATTGCCTATAAGGTTTAAGTCAAACTATGATGGCTTCCTCTGTTTATGAAGTATTAATTTTCCCTTCTCTTATAATGATATGGCTAATTCTAAAACTACAGACTATAACTATCCAGACATTGTGGTATGTTATAAAGATAAACATGTAGGTTGAGGGAATGTAATTGAAGTTCAGAAATAAATCCTTACATTGATGGTCAATTGTTTTTTACTAGAATTACAAAATGATTCAATAGGAAAAGAATAGCCTTTTCAACAGATGGTGCTGGAACAATTGACTATCCACACTGTTAAATTAAGTTGGGCCTAAAGCTGTTTGCTTACTTACTTTAAGTACAGCCTAAAGGTTTCTCCATACATAATGAGTTGTAATCCAACTTGATGTGTGAAGAGACTATAACCTATTCTTATAACAAGTAGCTGAGTCTCTTCTGTCAGTCACATGCAACCAACTCCTCAAACTAAGTTAAAATAAGGCAGACTCTGAGCTGTACCTCATTTCCATTTTCTGTAAGTCACTTTCCTTTTTCTGTCTATAAATAGCATCTGATCATGTGGCAGCTCTGAAGTTTCTCTGAACCTATTCTGGTTCTGGGGACTTCCCAATTCATGAATTGTTCTTTGCTCAATCAAACTGTGTTACATTTAATTTGTCAGAAGTTTTTCTTTTCAGCAATACCTAAATGGATATATTTAGACCCCTACCTCACACCACGTACAAAAACTGACTCAAAATGAATGACAAACCTAAATGTGAGACTTAAGATAATAAAACTTAGAGAAGCCTATGACCTTTGTGAACTTGGGTTAGAATATGGTTTCAGGAAAGCGCAAAGAGGCCGGGCATGGTGGCTCATGCCAGTAATCTCAGCACTTTGGGAGGCGGAGGCAGGTGGATTACGAAGTCAGGAGATGGAGATTTGATCGTGGAGATGGTTTCCCCATGCTGTTCTCATAGTAGTGAGTGAGTTCTCACAGTGGTCCCTGCTGAAGCCACCATTTGTCACTCACAGTTCCAAATTCTCCAACCTCAAAGGGTATCTGAGTTTTGGTTTCAGACAAGGTAGGGAAAAGTAGAAATAACTACCCAATTCCCAGGCACTATTAAGTCCCAGGGTCAAGGGCAGCTAAGGCCAAGCCAAGAACACTATTTATTTAGATTGCATGTTTATTCAAGATGATTTTGATGAGGTGTAGTTAAGATAGGAAACACCAGTGCTCCTCTGACCCTTCATTCTTAGGTGGTACATTAGAGGGGCACAAAACAAGACCTGCTAATTTCTGAGATCCTTTTTGTTTGTTTGTTTGTTTTTTGAGGTGGAGTCTCGCTGTGTCTCTCAGGCTGGAGTGCAGAGGTGCAATCTTGGTTCACTGAAACTTCCACCTCCTGAGTTCAAACGATTCTCCTGCCTCAGCCTCCCGAGTAGCTGGGATTACAGGTGCGTGTGCCAACACACCCAGCTAATTTTTGTATGTTTAGTAGAGACGGGGTTTTGCCATCGAACTCCTGACCTCAGGTCATCCACCCCCTCGGCCTCCCAAAGTGCTGGGATTACAGGCATGAGCCACTGCACCTGCCCAACATAGACTTTTGAACACTTTGTTTTTTGGAGCAGTAGGAAATTTCTGAAACTTATTTTCAATTACCAAGAGAACAAAACGTTCGAAACCCGATTTCCTTGTAAAGAAAATGTGTCATTCCACCACATGAATGACAACAAGCAACATTTAAATATTTCGTCTAAAGAATGAGAATTATCTGAATTAGCCAGAATGAAAGCACTCAGAACACAATGTTGTAGAATTTCAAAAGAATGACATCACACATATATCTATAGGCTCTTGTGTTACACATTTAGTTATTCAGCAGGAAGCTCACTGGCTACATTAACTGTTAAAGATTCCTTCTGTGATGAGAATATAAATTGCATACCAGAAAACAATGTTTCCCCTCAAGACACAGAGTCACTGAATTAAATATGTTTTGGTATTAAAAGTCCACCAAGAGTTATGATAGACAAAAGCTAGACGAAGAATGAATTTTTCACAATGTGTACACCAATGAAAGAGAAATATTCATCATTACTAGGCAACTTGAGCCAGTAGCTGGTAAATATCAGCAGGAATTCAGAATCTGATGTTAGAGCAGTAAATACCGCAAGTACATCTGCCCGGTGCACAGGATCTCGCCTACAGAGTAAGCATGAAGAGTTTAGCATATGGTTTTAGGTTGCATTCTCAGGATGCTTTGAAGGTTCTGCCTGTTTCAAAATGAAGTTTTAAAATCACTTTACTGAGATAAGAAGCAGAAAAGCAGCCTCTGATCCTGGGAGCCAGCCTGGTACTCACCTCCAGGTCTTAGTGTAGCTGTGAGCAGACATGCACTCAAAGGTAAGCCTTGGTTAAGCCTGACATCAACATCAGACAAGGCTACTCTGTGACTGAGGTGGATCAAGACATAAACCAGACAATTTCATAATCATGTTTGAACACATGCAAAGCATGCACACTGCTCAGGCCATAAAAATAGAATCACTCCAGCTGCCCGATACTACACTCTCCAGGGCAAAGCTCTGCTTCCTTAAACCCTCCCCAAAACCACCTAATGCAAGCCCAAATCCTATATGCCCTTTCTAAGGGCCTCTTTCAGAGACACCCCACAGTCCCTATGCTGTGGGTTCTCCCTTGCTACAATGAACAATAAACCTAACTTTTTCAACTGCATGTGTGCTTTTGGAACAGAGGATATTGATTGAGATACAATTTATGTTCAATAAAATGCATATATTTTAAACATGAAGCTCAATGGATTTTGGCAAATATATACACCTATATAACCCCCCACCAAAATATAAAAATGGAACATGTCTATCACTTTTGTCACTTTCCAGTCAAACTTCCTGTCACCTCCAGCCCCAGGCAATTCATATGACTTGCTAACTGTCTTCTTGGAGGTCTAAATACAGCATGTACTGCCTGGCTTTTTTCTCTTAGTTTATGTTATGTTAATGCAGACAGGTTTTGTTTTTTGTTTTTTGGTTTTTTGCTTTTCCCCAGTAGGTGTGTAGTCTGCTTCCTTTCTTTGTCAAATTGCCCAATTTGGACCTCCTAGCTAAGTGACGAGAGTGAACATCTTTGCCTTCTTAGTACTGATCTTAGACTCATGGATTCAGTCTTTCACTATTAACTGTGATATGAGCTGTAGATTTTGCATAGATTCCCACTATCAGGTTGAGAAAGTTCTCTTCTTTTCCTAACTTGCTTAGAGTTTTGATTATTAAGAAGTGCTAAACTTCATCAAATGCTTTTTATGCATCTGTTGGGGTGATCATATAGGTGTGTTTAAAAAATCTTCTATTCAGTGAGTTACAGTCACTGATGTTTTGAATGTTACACTAACCTTAGAATTCTAGGATAAATCCCACATGATTCAAGTGATCCCGCTTGGATAGGTTTGATCCTATCGATATTTAGCTGGGTCAGATTTGCTAACACTTTGTTAAGGAATTTTGTGTTGATACTAGTGAGGGATATCAGTGCATAGTTTGCTTTTCTTATCTTTGGCTATTGTATGAGAAGATGTTGGTCATATAAAATGAATTGGAAAGTGTTTCTTATTCTTTCGTTTTATTTTTAAAAACATTTGTGTGGAATTGATAATACCGCATTCTTGAATGTTTGATAAAATTCACCAGCAAAGCCATCTGAATCTGCAGTTAATGTGTTGTAAGGTTTTAACTACGAATTTGATTTACTTAATTTATGTAGAGCAGGTTTTCAATTTCTCCTTGAGTCAATTTTGGTAATTGTGACTTTCAAAAAATTTGTCCCTTTCACCTAGCTTATCATTGGCATAAAGCCATTCACAATATTTTCTTATTATGCATTTAATACCTGTCAGAAATATAATCACATCCTGTAGTTCATTCATGATATTGGTAATTTTCTTATTCTAAAGAGGCTCACCAATTTTATTTATTGTTTCAAATAACTGGCTTTGGTTTCCACATTCTGACCTTCTCTAGGTGATTGATTTTCACTCTTTTTTATTATTTTCTTCCTTGGCTCTTATTATTCTAGCTTCCTGTGGTAGAAACTGAGGTCACTGATTTCAGATTTTTTGTCCTATAATATGTATTTAAGGCTACAAATTTCCCTTTGTAGCTGCATCCCATAAATTTTCATATATTCATTCCATTTTCATGTTCCTTCCATTCAAGCTATTTTTCACTTTTTGTGATTTATTGTGATAAATAATACTTATTTATGCATGGATTATTTGGATGTGTTGCTTCATTTCCAAATATCTGGGGATTGTTTAAATATCCTGCTGCTGCAATTTTTTTTAAAATTGTGTTGTGGTCAGAAATCAATGTACAATTTCAATTCTTTTAAATATTTTGGGACTTGTTTCATGTTACAGAATATCGTCTATCTTGATGAACGTTTCACATGCAATTGTAAAGAATGTGTAGTTTCTGGATTTGGAATCAAGTTTTATATAAATGTTAGGCCAAGTCAAATGATAAGCCTTCTATATCCTTATTAAAATTTCTGCCTGCTTTTTCTGTCAAGGATTGAGAGAGGGTTGAAATCTCTGACTATAATTGTGGATTTATCTATTTCTCTTTTAATTCTATCAATTTTTGCTTCATGAGTTTGAAGTTCTGTTACCAGGTTGTCTCAATTCATTTCTGTTGCTATACAGAAATATGTAAGGCTGGGTAATTTGTAAAGAAAAGAGGAGTATTTGGCTCACAGTTCTGCAGGCTGTACAAGAAGCGTGGCGTCAGCATCTGCTTCTGGGGAGAGCTTCAGGCTTCTACTCATGGTGGAAAGTGAAGGGGAGCAAGCATCACATGGAGAGAGAGAGGTAGAGAGATGGGGGAGGAGATGCCAGGTTCTTTTCAACAACCTGTTCTCGTGGAAATGAATCGAGTGGGAACTCACTCATTACCACACGGTGGCACGAACTTATTCCTGAGGGATCCACCCCCATGACCCAAACAGCTCCCATCAGGCACCAACTCCAACACTGGGGATCCAATTTCAACGTGAGCTTTGGAGGGGACAAATAGTCAAAGGATATCAAAGACTCAAAGACACATACGTAATTAGGATGTTTATGTCTTTTTCATGAACTGTTTCCTTTATTATTATGGAATGTCTCCCTTCATTCCTGGTAACATCCCTTGTTTCATTTTATTTATTTATTTTGAGATGGAGTTGCACTCTTGTCACTCAGGCTGGAGCACAGTGGTGCGACCTTGGCTCACTGCAATCGCCACCTCCCAGGTTCAAGTTATTCTCCTGTCTCAGCCTCCCGAGTAGCTGGGCTTACAGGTGCCCACTGCCATGCCCAGCTAATTTTTGTGTTGTTATTGTTGTTTAAGTAGAGACTGGGTTTCACTATGTTGTCCAGGCTGGTCTTGAACTCCTGACCTCGAGTGATCCACCCCCTTGGCCTCCCAAAGTGCTAGGATTGCAGGTGTGAGCCACCACACCCAGCCATAACCCTTGTTGTAAAGTTTACTTCGCCTGTATTTTTGTGGTATCCTTATGTTTGTGTGACAGATCTTTATTCAACTGGGTTCCTTTCAGGAAGACTTACTTTTTTAAATCCAGATTAACACTCTCTGTTTTTGATATGTTTTGAATATTTCTATTTATTGCAAATATCAGTATGGTTAAAATAAATCTGTATTCTCTTCCTTTTTATGTTTTTTTTTCTTTTTCTGCCTTCTTTTGAATTAATTGATTGATATTTAGTATTCGACTTTATCGCGACTATTGTCTTATTAGTTTTACCTCGTTTTACTTTCATAATGATAACTGCATGGTTAGCTATATGCATGTTTAATTTATCACAGTGTATAATTAAATAATATTGTACCCCTTCACATTTAATCTAAATACTTTGTAACTTTATAATTCCATTTCTTCTTGTAATCCTTTGCACTATCATTGTTATACATTTCACTTCTATGTTTTGTGAAACCTTTACAAAACATGTAGAAGTAAAATGTATAACAAAAACATTTTAAAACAAAACAAAACTTTATTATTTTTGCTGTAAATAGTAAATAACCTTTCAAAAGTTTTTTTGAATAAGAAAAATGTTTTTAATATATGGGTTATTTACAACAGACTTACTATCTTTGATGCTCTTCATATCTTTCTAAAGATTCATATTTTCACCTGGTTTCCTTTGGGTAAATAACCTTTCAAAAGTTTTTTTGAATGAGAAAAATGTTTTTAATATATGTGTTATTTACAACAGACTTACTATCTTTGACGCTCTTCCTATCTTTCTAAAGATTCATATTTTTACCTGATTTCCTTTCAGTATATAACTTGCTTTAATGTTTCTTGTAGTGCAGATCTGCTAGTGATTTCTTTCTGCTTTCATTTGTTTGGAAAAGCCTTTATTTCAGCCCATTTTTTTCTCAAATAATTTTTTCTGTCCTCTCATTTCTCTTACTTCTGGGGCTCCATTTACATGGAAGTCTCCTTGATGCTGTCATAGAGGTTCCATTTTTTCTGGTATTTTCTCTCTTTGATATCTCCTATTGCCATAACTTCAACTTCACTGATCTTTTCTTCTCTACATCCTAATTGACTGTTAATCCAATTCAATATATTTTCCAATTTAGATTATTGTATTTTCCACCTTTAGATACTTTATATTGTACTTTGTTTTGGTTGTGGTAAAATATACGTTACAAAACAGTTGGTATTTTAACCATTTTTAAGAGTACAGTTCAATGTTTTTAAACATTGTTGTCCAAATCATCACCACTATCCACCACCAGAACTTTTTCAAGATCCCAAGTTAAAACTCTATGCTCATTAAACGCTAACTCCCCATTTCCTCCTCCCCTCTGGCCTTTGGCAACCACCATTCTATTTAACATTTCTGTGGATTTTACTACTTTAGAAATATCTTATGAGTGGAATCATAGAGTATTTGTTATTTTGTGACAGGCTTCTTTTACTTAACTAAATGTCTTCAAGGTTCCTCCATGTTAGAGCATATTTCAGAACTTCCTTCCTTTTTAGGGCTGAATAATATTTCGTTGTATGGATATATCACATTTTGTTTATATATGCATCCATCTGTGTACAGTTGGGTTGCTTACACCCCTTGGCTATCATGAATAATAATACAAACATCTGTTCAAGTCCCTGCTTTCAAATATTTTGTGTGTATCACAAGAAGTGGAGTTGTAAGATGTTATAGTAAGTCTATTTTTAGTTTTCTGAAGAATTGCCATACTGTTTTCTACAGTGGCTGCACCATTGCCTACCAGCAGTGCATAAGTTTCCCAGTTTCTCTACATCCTTACCAACACTTGTTATTTTTTGTTTGTTTGCTTATAATATCCATCCTGATGGTTGCAAAGTGATATCTTACGGTTTCGATTTGTATTTCTCTAATGATTAATGACATTAGGTATCTTTTCATGTGCTATTAACCATTTGTTTTTTGTTTATTTATTTATTTTGATACAGGGTCTTGCTCTGTCACCCAGGATGTTGTGCAATGGTGCAATCACAGCTCACTGCAGGCTCAGCTTCCTGGCTCCAGCCTCAGGCTCCCAAGTCACTCAGATCACAGGCACATGCCACCAGGCCCGGCTAATTTGTATTTGTATTTTTGGTAGAGGTGGGGTTTTGCCATGTTTCCTAGGCTGGTCTTGAACTCAATTGATCCACCTGGATTGGACTCCCAAAGTGCTGGAATTACAGGCCTGAACCACCATGCCTGGCCGGTTGGCCATTTGTTTATCTTCTTTGGAGAAGTGTCTATTCTCCTCCTTTGCCCATTTTAAAAAACAAATTGTCAATGTATTGTTGTTGTTGAGTGCAGGAGTTCTTTATGTATTCTGGGTATTAACACCTTAACAGATACATGATTTGCAAATATTTTCTCCCATTCTGGGGTTACCTTTATACTCTGTTGATAGTACCTATTGTGTATTTTATTTTATTTTATTTTATTTTATTTTAGACAGAGTTTCACTCTTGTTGCCCAGGCTGGAGTGCAGTGGTGTGATCTTGGCTCACGACAACCTCCACCTCCAGGGTTCAAACGATTCTCCTGTCTCAGCCTCCTGAGTAGATGGGAGTACAGACATGCACCAACAGGCACAGCTAATATAGTTTTTTGTATTTTTAGTAGAGACGGGGTTTCTTCATGTTGGTCAGGCTGGTCTCGAACTCCCGACCTCAGGTGATCCGTCCACCTCAGCCCCCCAAAGTGCTGGGTTTACAGGTGTGAGCCACTGTGCACGGCCCTGTTGTGTTTTTTGTATCTGCCATTTCTATTCTCCTTATGCTCATGTTTTCTTTTAAATATTTGAGCATTTTCATAACAACGTTTTAACTTTTATTTTCTAATTCTATCATCTCTGTCATCTATGAATCTACTTCTAGAGATTATTTTTTTCTCTTGGTAATAATGAGTTGTATTTTCCTGTTCTTAGCATACCCACTAATTTTTATTGTTGGTGTTGGACATTGTGAATTTTACATTGATGAATTCTAAATTTTGCTGCATGTATTTAAACAATATTGGGCTTTTTCCTGGCCAGTCACTTCATTATTTGCAGATCTGTTTGGTCCTTTATAGACTTATTTTTAATCATTTTTATGGTGGATCTACAGTAGCCTTCATTCAAGGGCTGGTTTAGCTCCTCTCTTAATAGATGACCCTTCTGGGGTCTCTACTGACTGTGTCTTCTTTTCAATAAGTTCTCTCTACTACAGCTTTTGTGAATGTAAACAGTCCATAAGCTTGTGTGTTCTGGGGATGAGTAGGCCTACAGTGCCCAGCAACTGCTGTCTCCTTGCAAGTTGTTTGTTCCTCTGGCCTCCTTGGAGACTTTTCCCATGCATGTGCAAATTGGGATTTAGCCAAAAACTCAAGAGGAGTTTGGAATCCACCTATATAAGCTAGCTTATTTCGTGCTTGGCAGCAAATGTCTCCTGTCATGTATGTATCTATTCTTGAATTTATTATAATTGTTGTACCATTTGAGGAGTACAGTCCTGTAGTTTGTATTTAAAAAATAGATTTCTGGATACCTTCTCGCATAAAATTGCACGTGTAAGTTATTACTCTGGTACACATGCTTTATTCTCAGATAATTGCTAGAGAAAGGTGAGTCTCTGCACAGCTCATGCTCTCGTTAAAGATAAGGTTCAGCAGCACAATTTGAGAAAATAGAAAATATAATAATTTCGGAACTTATTGTAGGTTTTAGGTGTCTTGCTGTTTTTTATATTTATGATATGAAATGCATGCAATCATTAGATATTATTAGTAAGTGGAATCTAAAGAAAAATAATTCTATTCCTTTTCATGCTGGTAGGCCAACTTTAAAATGTGTTTTGAGACTGCAAAGCTAATTTTTGGCAAAATCTTTCCATTAGTTGTTACTTATGTGTGAATGAGGATTTTCTCAATTCTGGTTTAACTAAAGTAAACTACTGAAATAAATTGTATGCTATTACAAATTTAATACCACAACTTTTATTTACTAATTCAATTTAAAATTTTATGTTCTTTAAAAAAGACATAGTTTTCACTCATTGGTTTTATAAAAAATACACGTTGTAATTTTACATATCTAATATTTTTACTGATTAAAAAAAGCATTTAAAAATTTATTTGCCTTACCAAAGTTCTAATAAGATTTCATTTTATAAAAAGGTTTTACAGCTGAAAAAAAAAGTTAAAAAATATGGAACTTCAATTCATTTCTTAGAAAGCTCTAATTTCTGACCATTTGGTTTGAAGAAAGGTTCTAGGTACCCCTAACTGGTGGAAAACAAATAGAAAAATGTTTAAGTGTCATGACTTGAATACTTATACATAATGTAATGTTATTGATCTCATTTTCTATTGTCAGAAAAAGCCCATCTGAAATTAAGAGGAAAATATCACTGATGGGACAGCATGACCAAAAGAAATGTTGACGCTATATAAATGTTCTCAGACAATAAATATAGATACAATTCCATTATAAATACGTTACAACATGGAAAGAGTAGTTGATTACACATTGAAATCAGTGTGTCTTAATGTGAGATCCACGAAATATTAAATGATCCATAAATGGACTTCAGGGGTTCCATGGATCACCCAAAATGGTATTGAAATGTTCTGTACATAAATACTTTTCTCTAGGGGAGAAGACCCATGGATTCCATTGAATACTCAAAGAAGTCAGTGCCCCCAAAGTGTTAGGTGTCACTCACTTTTTAACATTAAAGGGATAACTTTTAAATAGGTATCCAGAATTGCACATACCTTTGAGCAAGTAATTTTCATGCATGGAAATCTATCCAAAGGTAATATTTGATGCAAGTAGACAGATATTTAATCATAGTAATGGTTAATATTGACTGATGGCTTACTGTGTGCCAGGGATTGTGCCAGGCATGCATTTTCTCACTTAATCTCCATTTGAACTGTATAAGACAGATACTATTATTATTGCTATATCATCTTAGGAAAATGAGGCTTTTGGAGTGTATAAAACTCACCCAAAGACACCGAGTTAGTAGGGTCATAGCATTGTGAAAATTTGAATCCAGGCAATCTGATTTAGATCTGGACTCAACAATTACAAGAAGCTGAAAAAGAATGCTTATCAGACTGTTTTATACAATGGTGATAAATGCTAAGTTATGGTACAACCATAAGACAGTATACTACACAGCCATTAAAACTCTTGTTGTAGGAAAATGTTGATTGACAATGGCAATGTTCTCCATAGATGGCTGCATGACATAGAGAAATAAAATGGAAAAGCGTAGACCAAAATGTTAAAAAGTTAACAGTGTTTATCTCTAGGTGATATAATTTCACATTATTTTATGCTTTACTGCGATGTCCATATTTTATCAAGTTAGATTTATTTCTTTTGTAATTATCATATAGAACACAGCAGTATTGTTATTTCAGTCCATTTCAGTGGATAGTGAGATTTGTGGACAAAATGTCACATTTAAAAGGTGGTTTATGTAACCTCATTTCCTCTCAATTTTTTTAAAATTTATTTCGGAGGGAGTGCATGGTCATGGATCTTTAATATGTGATATCGGTCCCAAGAAAGTGAGTATCCTCAGGCATAATTACCATGTATAAAGCCAATACCTGCCTTTACCTTAAAAGAAGAAATGTATTGTTTTGAGTTACTGTTAATAATTATGAAATTCTGCATGACACATAACGGAATCAAAAGAAATGACACAGTGTCAGACCTGGATCAGTAAGACATGGGATGTTGGGATGGAAAACGGTGATGCCACCAATTCACACATCCTTGGACCCCAAATGTTGTAGGCCTTGTTATAACATTGGACACGCTTTAAAAAGAACCTTCAGGGCCAGGTGCAATGGCTCACGCCTGTAGTTCCAGCACTTTGGGGGGTCGAGGCGGGCGGTTCACGAGGTCAAGAAATCAAGACCAGCCTGGCTAACACAGTGAAACCCTGTTTCTACTAAAAATACAAAAATCAGTTGGGTGTGGTGGTGCACACCTGTAGTCCCAGTTACTCGGGAGGCTGAGGCAGGAGAAGCACTTGAACCTGGGAGGCAGAGGTTGCAGCAGTGAGCTGAGATCGCACCACTGCACTCCAGTCTGGCAACAGAGTGAGACATCTCAAAGAAAGAAAAAAGGAAAAAAAAAAAAAAAAAAAAAAAAAAAGAACCTTCAGAAGGAAAGGAACTACACCTGCCCAGAACATTTCAGGATGGTTTGTAATAATTAAAAGCACCAAAGAGAATCGTAAATGCAGTGATGTGAGAAAAGCAAATTGAGGGAAATTTCTACCATTATTTCACATATATTTTTATGATGCACTAGAGAGATTGCCATCTTTAAGCTACATAAAATATTAAGGCATTCTTTAATTGTGTTAATCTTCTGTTAGTGAGAAAAATTTCCATAATCTGTAAGCAAGAGATGATGACCAGAGATGAAGGAGACTGTTGTCTAAGGAGGTCCCTTCTCCACCCTCTGTCATTTTAAGTGCTATCCTCCTTTGAAAGTGAATCATTTTGGTAAGCTAAATAATCTTGATGTTGGGGTGTGAGTGTGTGTGAGTGTATAAGTATTTATGTGTTGTGTATACTGGGTGTGTATAAGTGTGTTATAAGTATAGGTGTATTATGTATGTTTACATGTACATCGTGCATATAATTGTGTATGTATTGTGTGTGAGTTTGTGTTTAAGTGTGTTATGAGTGTGTTGTGTGTATAAGTGTGCATTGTGTGTTTATTGTCATGGTGTATGCATCTGTGTGTAGAGGTGTGTGTATACATGTTATGGATATTATGCATTGTATCTTTTGTGTGTTTGTTTGGTGTGTATGTGTGCATGATATCTAGAGTGATAAAATTGTACCTCCTGGGTCCTTATCAGTAGTCCAGTTTTTGGCTATGTCTATAGAGGTGAGGTAGGGGTATCTCTTGCTGAGAGGTGAAGCCGATTGGGCTTCTGGGTCGGGTGGAGACTTGGAGAACTTTTCTGTCTAGCTAAAGAATTGTAAACACACCAATCTACGCTCTGTGTCTAGCTAAAGGTTTGTAATCAGCACTCTGTAAAAACACACCAATCAGTGCTCTGTGTGTAGCTAAAGGTTTGTAAATGTACCAATCAGCACTCTGTAAAAGTGGACGAATTAGCACTCTGTAAAATGGACCAATCAGGGCTCTGTAAAATGGACCAATCAGCAGGATGTGGACGCGGCCAAATAAGGGAATAAAAGCTGGCCACCTGAACCAGCAGTGGCAACCCGCTGGGTCCCCTTCCATGGTGTGGAAGCTTTGTTCTTTCACTCTTCCTAATAAATCTTGCTGCTGCTCACCCTTTGGGTCCGCATTACCTTTATGAGCTGTAATACTCACTGAGAAGGTCTGCCACTTCACTCCTCAAGTCAGGGAAACCAGGAACCCACCAGGAGGAACAAACAACTCCAGACGCGCCACCTTTAAGAGCTGTAACACTCACTGTGGAGGTCTGCGGCTTCATTCCTGAAGTCAGCAAGACCACGAACCCACTGGAAGGAAGAAACTCCAGACACATCTGAACATCTGAAGGAACAAACTCCAGATACACCATCTTTGAGAACTGTAACACTCACTGGACCAATTCCGTACACGTTGCTACTAAGTAAATAGCGTGTTGTGAGTGTGTGTTGTGTGCTCCCAGTGTCCTGTATAAGACACAGCCTGTGACCAGTTTTCATTGATTAAATGACTATTAGAGGACATTTCTTAAGCAGGTACTATTTTTAGATGGGTTGTTGAGTGCAGCAGGTAAGTCTGCTTTCATCCTGTGTCTGAGGGTGATGGGCCACCTACTACTTCAAGCATTTTGGTTCAATTCCATCCAGGCTGAATTTGGAGATCTGACCTAGCTAGGAAACTCCTTCCTTACTTGGAACAGATGTACAGAAAAGATACGTTCACAAACACCTCCTTGGTGTTTCTGTGTAACTATTACTGAAAAACCACTTCCTTTGCTCCCCTCATCTTACCAGTATCTCTCTAAATCACATCCACTATTATTATGCTCTTTTCTTCTAAGGCTATAAATTCGGCTGCAATTCAAATAATCCACTGTGTTGGGCCGCCTTGTCCGTGAAGTAATATGGATACAGTGCCATCTAGTGATCAAACAGCAGAAACCCAGCCCGAAGGGTTCCACAGAAGTCTTCCATGTTTGCAAACAGACATGTTGAGTTTGGGCAATAAAGAGATGGGAGGAACAATTATTACCAAATTCACAAAATCATGTTTGCCCTTCTATAAATACCTACCAGTTTCAGAGAAAAAGACTTGGGTATTTGAAAAATTCAATACCTGTTAAGCAATAAGACATAAACATTTTTCCAGTTTTACACAACTATGGCTCACATGATCAAATATAAGTAAAAAAAACTTTTTGTTCTTGTGACAGAATATTTTTTCAAACAAATAACATTTTCCTATAGATTTATGCAATACATTTGGATTTGTATTTTCTGTAGAAAACATTTCTTAATAGAATACTTTAAAACTTTTTGGAGAGGGTACATTACAATATGTTCTGACTTTTTGACATCTAGAGTGATAAAATTGTACCTCCTGGGTCCTTGTCAGTAGTCTGGATTTTGGCTACCTTTATAGATATGATGTAGCAGTATCTCTTGCTGCTAAGTAACTAGTGCCAGGCTAGACTAACACCAGGAGGGACATGACATTGCTGACAGAGATCCTGCAGTCATCTGTAGGCAGCAGATGGGGCAAGGTGGCCACTGAGGCCCGGAAATTTTTTTTTTTTTTTTTTTTTTTTTTTTTTTTTTTTTTTTTTTTTTGAGGCGGAGCCTCGCACTCTGTCCGCTGGGCTAGAGTGCAGTGGCTGGATCTCTGCTCACTGCAAGCTCCGCCTCCCAGGTTTACGCCATTCTCCTGCCTCAGCCTCCCGAGTAGCTGGGACTACAGGCGCCCGCCACCTTGCCCAGCTAGTTTTTGTATTTTTAGTAGAGACGGGGTTTCACCGTGTTAGCCAGGATGGTCTCGATCTCCTGACCTCGTGATCCGCCCGTCTCGGCCTCCCAAAGTGCTGGGATTACAGGCTTGAGCCACCGCGCCCGGCGAGGCCTGGAAAATTAATCGCTATGTCTGAAGTCAAATGATGATCCAATATAATATTGGTTCTCTGGCCTGTAGTTTTGGGGAATGCGGAACTTTTAAATATGGTGTGTGCACTATGCTCGCTCTCTGTACATTTGAGAAAAGAACAGGAAGGAGGAAAAGTAAGGAGTGGTGGCATGGTCTAACTCATGGTATGTATTTCTGGATTGACATTGCCCCCTTGGGATTTTGTAGGTAGGTGGAGTTTCACAGGGCTGCTGCTTTTAATAAACCCGATGCACACCCAGCTTCTCTTCCCACTTCCACTTAGTGGAGACCTAAGTGCTGATAGCTCCAGGGAGAGGCATAATTCTTAGATAATATTAGTCCAAAAAGTTTTCTTATGAATTAAGAAAAGTATTTGAGAAGTTTGATGTGATCTTCACTGCTTTCTATTTTCTGAGTCTTTCTTACCCATAAGTTATCCTTCCTGTTTGCATCTCCTCTGGTTCTTTTTACTTTTTCCAAAAGAGCTTTCCTCAGTGTTTTTCTCTTTACATTCTTTCCCTGAATGTAACATCTCCAACTATCACCAAAATTCCGATGACTCTGGAATCTCTGTCCGACTCCGATGTCTGTCTCAAATTCCAGCTCCACCTACTTGTTGGATACCTCTCACTTTTTTCACTATTCAGAACTGCAGACATTGCCTGTCCAAAACCAAGCACCAATCTGCTCATGTGTCCTTTCCTCTGGGTGGCCCACAGTCTCCCAACTGACTCGGCATTCTGCCCTAATGAACCTCTTGTTCTTTGCTTTCCACAGCCAGTTGTGCTGTTTGGAGGTTGAGCGCTTCCTCTTACATATCCCCGTCCTCTTTATTCTTGCTAGAAAAGCTGATTTTAAAAAATTTCTCCTCAGTGGCTCCAGTTTTCCCTTTTCAGATCTACTTGACATACTAAATAATATGGCACTCTGTTATGGGCTGCGTTGTTTTTTATGGACTAAGTTGTGTCCCCCTCAAATTTATATGTTGAAGTCCTAACACCCAGCCTCTCAGAACAGGACTGTATTGGAGATAGGGCTTTTACGGAGGTGATAAGGAAAAATGAGGTCTTATGGGTGGGCTGATACGACTTCATTTTACTTTAAGTACCTCATAAGAGGAAATGTAGACACAGACACATACAGAGGGGAGACTATCTGGGACACAGTACAAGACAGAGAGAAAGGCCTCAGGAGAAACCAGCTCTGCAGATACCTTGATCTGGTTGATCTTGGATCTCTCACCTCCAGGCTGCCTTTGGACTCCATCTGCAACAGCAACTCTTCTCTGGGTCTGCAGCCTACTGCCCTGCCCTGCACAATTCAGACTTGCCAGGCTCCACAAGCATGTGAGCTAATTTCTCTCCTTCTTTGTTTCTTTCTTCTTCCTTCCTTCCTTCCTTCCTTCCTTCCTTCCTTCCTTCCTTCCTTCCTTCCTTCCTTCCTTCCTTCCTTTTTTCTTTCTTTCTTTCTTTCTTTCTTTCTTTCTTTCTTTCTTTCTTTC